>NW_027211252.1:0-30799 GCF_029030835.1 Brachyistius frenatus
CATCAAATGTAACACAGACACAGTCATGGTTTTCTATGTTTGTGAGGACATTCATTCATACAGCAACCAACCGTGACGTCACCTGTCGGTTTGTGAAGCCTCCAGTCTGACATTTCAGCTGTCGCCATCTTTGGAGTCAGAGGTGACCATATTTGGACGTGCTGGGGAGGAGCAAGTGGACACTATGCCCCGCCCACCTAGAGCAGAAAACCTGACTGGTGCCCATTAAACATGTTTGAGTCCTAATATCTGATGAATCTGAAGGAGGGAGTTCATCTCATGTCACCATAATGACTTAAGATCTGCTGACTTTGTATTTCAGGAGAGAACTTGATGCTTTTTGAATGGGAGTCTATTGGAGACAGGTGGTTTTTGGAGCCCCTAGTGGCCCGTAGAGGAATTTCACTTCATGGCTTCACTTTTCAGACCCAGAGAACAGTTTTCTAATCAGTCTGTGGTTTTCCTTCGATATCTATTCCACTTGGAGTTTTAAGACGTCCTTAAAAAAACACAAAAAACAAGTAATTTAACTCTTCTGCTGCGGATGTATTAAACATTAGCGGGACGACTGGCTTTACAAATAATTCTTGTAATTGTTGGATTTTAATTATAGAGCTTTTCTATCTTTACGTCTAACTTTTTACTAAATTATTATTATTGTAAACCATAATAAATACGTTGATATTTTAATTAGACAGAAAAGTAAATTCTAATGAACTGAACATATAACGTTTTTAAAAACAAACAATTTCAGAAGTAAAAACCAAAGTTTTTTTTAAATGCTCTGCACCCACTGCACCTTTAACATATAATGAATGGCATTGTATTTCATCGGTGTGAATGGAGAAAGAGACATATCTACTGTGATGTAAAAATGCTGCAAAATGTTCAAGTGGTAACAAATAATAATAATTTAAAAAAAAACTCAATTAAATAAACCAAACAAAAATTACAAAAACAGACAACAAGCAAGATTACAACACATTTCCGAGACAACAGACAGAAAGTGTGTTGTATTTGTATGTTTATTTGTCTGTTTGCGGGCAGACTGAATCGTAACCTCAGATATTTCTCACATGAAATGATGACGTCAGTTCCATCAACAACCTTTCATGTGGATTCGTGTCTGCATAAGTTGATAAACAATGATTTTCTGGTGCCGCTTGATATCAAGCTGTAATTAAACTCAGTCCCGGGTCAGCCTTACCGCCGGCCGGATGTCCGAAACCAGAGCAGCCCGTGAGAAGCCCTGTAAGAAACCCCTCGCATGCGGGAGGAGGGAGGAGGGGGGCGAGAGGGGGAGAGCAGAGCTCGCGACGTTACGTGGCCGCCATTTTGTTTGACCGGGAGTAAAGAAAGCAGCCCGAGGAAGCGCCGGCGTGAATACTTCCCCTTCAACACGGAGGATCTGCATCGTGCATCCAGGTTACATTCGCGTGGTGAGTGCGCAGAAAGGACGCCGGTGTTTGTCCGTGGAGCTCGTGCTCCGTGTTTTACACGCTGTAACGGCGGATGCGGTCGCACCGACGGGGGCCGCTCGTTAGCGACCGGAGCAGCTCGTCGACGTGACCGGCCGGCATTTTGAAAAAGAAAACGGGCCCGCGTCGACGGACGGACGGTCAAACAGACGGCCGTAGATCTGTCTAATGTGCACCGGATGTGTAACGACGCCCGGCTACTGCGGACATTTCCTGGAAACGTTCCCCGGACACGGTTAGCCTCCGGGCGGGTTGGAGGCTCGTGCGCGCGGCGGCCTGTCGGTCTCACGAGCAGCGACGAGCTAACGTTAGCATTAGCAGCGGGAAAGAAACACCTGCTTCCTTTCCCCGGAGGTCGTAACTCACTTATTATTGAGTGTGTGTGTGTGTGTGTGTGTGTGTGAGTGTGAGTGTGTGTGTGTGTGTGTGTGTGTGTGTGTGTCTCCGGTTCCAGCTGTTTTCGGGTGTTCAAAGTCTCCGCGTGTCGTAACGTGCCTGTCGCGTGCACGGCAGCCAGCCGCTCGCGATCAGTTTGGGTGAACGGTGCGCAGCGATGGCGCCAAACGGCACACCTAACGTGTTGTTGTTGTTGTTGTGCACAGATGTCTGGAGACATGGCCGAAGATCATGTAAACGGGAACGGGACGGAGGAACCGATGGACACGACGGCCCCCGCCGCCCGGTCGGAACACTTCCCGGCCCTGCTGGAGGCCGGTTTACCTCAGAGAGTCGCCGAGAAGCTGGACGAGCTTTACGTCGCAGGTGAGCTCAGGTGTCACCTCCTCACTCCGCTGAAATGTGGGTTGTTTGGTTCCGCTGTCGATTTACTTTGTTGTTGTTTTTTGTAAGTCGTGACTGTTTACCTTTTCTTTTCTTTTTTAATTCTTCAAGTGAACAAGTCCCGTTAAACAGCTGAGAGACTTGAGCTTTTTTCCCGGTGCTTCGTAAACACCTGTTGTTGTTGTTGTTCTTCCTAAAACTGTTCAAAACAAATGCAGCATGTGCACTGGGTTCACTTAACACAGAAACTACACTTTATTTAACCTGCACTGCAGATTTGGTATTAAAAAAAATAAATCATTGAAATTAAATACCTTAATTAAACCCAAAAGCAAACTTTTAAGCTTTTTCTTTTCTTTTTTTAATAAAACGAAGCATCTTTGCCGTGTTAATATTTGCATCTGTCATCAATCATATTTTTTTTTAGTGTTTTTCATGTCTTCTGTCGGCATTAAGAATATAAAACATTGTCGGACCTACCCTGTTGATAAGGCTCATCAGTTACTCTCTAGTACAATAAATACAATTAACTGAAAAGTGAATTGAAAGTAGTCTTAACAAATCTTCCTAGCAGCACAGACACTTCAACACTACAACAGATATCAGATTCATTATCGTCCTGCTTTTCGAGTACATAAATTGCATTGACTGAAAAAGGCTTGTAGGAAGGTAGGATGGAAACCAGCTGGCAGAAAACAACAGAGCAGCTGTCAAAGCTATGAAGAAGTCATCGGTTTATCCGTAAAATGCCCGTTAATGGGGAGAGAGACATTTTGGCTTGTAAGACGTTGACGTTTTGTTATTTTAAGATGAATATCAGATGGATGAGTTGATTTGTGCCGCCCGTCCCGGAGCTGTTGATTTGTACTGATACGAAGCTGCCTGAAGATAAAATATCAGCGTACGTGGATATAATCGGGGGCTTTCTACCACCTGTGCACCATATTTACAATATGTGTTTTTTTAATTTCCCGGTGTGTTCATCAGGCCTGGTAGCACACAGTGACCTAGACGAAAGGGCAATTGAAGCTTTGAAAGAATTCAATGAGGAGGGAGCGCTGCAAGTGCTGGTCCAGTTTAAAGAGAGCGATCTGTCGCACGTTCAAGTGAGTTTAATCATCTCAAAGACAAAAAGGATCTCTTAACAAATTTGTGTTGTTGTTGTTTTGTTTTGTTTGGGGTCATGCAATGTTATATTTTTCAAGCACTGCTCTTATCTCCTCCAGAACAAAAGTGCCTTCCTCTGTGGGGTGATGAAGACTTACAGGCAGAGAGAGAAACAAGGGACTAAAGTTACAGATTCCACTAAAGGACCAGACGAGACTAAAATCAAAGAGCTGCTGGACAGAACCGACTACACACTCGACGTAACGACGGGCCAGCGAAAGTATGGCGGGCCCCCGCCTGAATCGGTGTACTCGGGGGCCCAACCCACCGTGGGAACAGAGGTACACTTGGTTTAAGATCATATCTTGAGCAGAAAACACAGCTAGTGATTGTTTTTATTCAACGACTGCTTACCAGGATAAAGTTTTAACTGAAACTTTGTTAACTTAAGCCAGACTTTTTTCTCTCTTTTTTTTTTTTACATTTAGCCCGACAGACTGCGTTCTTATAAACAATGTTTACTTCTTATGTTTATCGGTTCGAGTTGTTTCTCTCTTGACGATGAGGATAAATTAGAAAATGTCTGTAACCACGGCGGTTTCATCGCAATGTTTCATTTTCCGTCAGATTTTTGTGGGGAAGATTCCCAGAGACTTGTTCGAAGACGAGCTGGTTCCTCTCTTTGAGAAGGCCGGACCTATCTGGGACCTGCGGCTAATGATGGACCCGCTGAGTGGCCTGAACAGGGGCTACGCCTTCGTCACGTTCTGCACTAAAGAAGCGGCCCAGGAGGCGGTGAAGCTGGTGAGCACCACGTAGGACATCCTGTTACGTCCAACGTCTGTCTCGGCACGAAGTCGCAGCCAGTTGAACTCCATGGATTCGTCAGCCGTCGTCATATTTTTGACATGTTTTGTCCTGTTGTTTTTTACAGTGTAATAATCATGAGATTCGCCCTGGCAAGCACATCGGGGTTTGTATATCCGTCGCCAACAACCGGCTATTTGTTGGCTCCATTCCCAAGAGTAAAACAAAGGAGCAGATTGTTGAGGAGTTTGCTAAAGTCACAGGTGAGATTTATTTTTAACATTTTTTATTTTGCACCTGTCTGTCGTGCTTTTTGCGTCGCACTCGAACTTCATGACGACGTCGCCGCTTCTTGTCTTGCGTCCGTCCGTCTGTCCGTCCGTCCAGAGGGCCTCAGCGACGTCATACTGTACCACCAACCCGACGACAAGAAGAAGAACCGGGGATTCTGCTTCCTGGAGTACGAAGACCACAAAACGGCCGCTCAGGCGCGCCGCCGGCTAATGAGCGGCAAGGTGAAGGTTTGGGGCAACGTGGTGACGGTGGAGTGGGCCGACCCCATCGAGGACCCCGACCCGGAGGTCATGGCCAAGGTGGGTTCTGTGGTTTAAAAAAAAAAAGGAAAACGTCGGCGAATTATTTCTGGCACCGGCGTCGTACTGTGATTGAAAGTGTCGTATTTCTTTGTCCGTGTTGCAGGTTAAAGTTTTATTTGTTAGAAATCTCGCCAACGGCGTCACAGAGGAAATCCTGGAAAAGTCCTTCAGTCAGTTTGGAAAACTGGAGCGAGTGAAGAAGCTCAAAGACTACGCTTTTATTCACTTTGAGGAGCGGGATGGTGCTGTGAAGGTATTACACCTTTTTCTGGTTGTTTTTAAATGAAGGAGTTACTGTTTTTTTTTTAGTCGGAATAATAAACCGATCGTTGAACCAGAAGTATTAACGGATGTCGTTGCTGTTTTTGTTTTGTTTTTTTCAGGCGTTGGAAGAAATGAACGGGAAGGAGCTGGAGGGAGAACCCATCGAAATAGTTTTCGCCAAACCGCCAGATCAGAAGAGGAAGGAGCGAAAGGCCCAGAGACAAGCAGCCAAAACACAAATGTAAGAAAACGTCTCACGGGGGCTTCAGTCCCTCCAGGACATGAAGATCGCATTAATTAATGCTAATTCAAGCAAATATTTGTGGGAGCTTGCAATTTAAAAAAAACAAAAAAAATCCGAGTTTTTCACAAAAAAATGTCATCATCAGAATCTGGGCTGAAAGTATTAATGGCATAAAATCTTTTCAAACAAAACTCACTTTATTATCAGAAATAAAACTTCACTGGAGGAAACAGGAAGAAAATGTGGCCTTCAAAATATAATTTTCTAATTAAATGTTTTGAATTAAACGGCATCATCATGATGTAGTTGTTGTTTCTATATTAGTCAGACAAGTATGTTTTTGTAATTTTTACCCTCATGGTTCTCCAAGTTCAATAAATAAGTCAAAGAAAAAACATTAGAAGCAAAATATTTATGATGTGAAGCATGAATATTATCAAAGGAAGTGATTACATATTTATTCCTTAAAAAAAAAAAAAAAAAACGTTTTCTTTCTTGACGTTTCTGCAAAAAACCTGAAAAAAAATTGCTGCAAAATCCAAAAGTGTTTCTCTTCAATCTTTAAATCCGTCAGAGATCCTGGAGGAACTTTGTTCCTCGTTGCTTTTCATGTCGTCGGCTCTCCTCTCACGCGCCGCCTCCTTTTCCCTCCCTCAGGTACGACGACTATTACTACTACGCTCCTCCTCCCCACATGCCTCCTCCGGTCAGAGGCCGGGGCCGAGGCGGCAACCGGGGCGGCTACTCCTACCCCCCCGACTACTACGGCTACGAGGACTACTATGACTACTACGGCTACGACTATCACAACTACCGCGGCGGCTACGACGACCCGTACTACGGGTACGACGACTTCCAGGCGCCGGTCCGAGGGCGGGGCGGCAGCAGGGGCGCCCGGGGCGGATCCTCGCCGGCCAGGGGACGCGGCGGCGCCGGGGCACCCAGGGGCCGGGCCAACTTCTCCCAGCGCGGCGGGCCCGGACCAGGCCGCGGCGGCGGGCGGGGCTCGAGAGGAGGCGTGCAGCCGAGAGGGCGAGGAGGGGTACGTGGTGCGCGGGGTGGCCGCGGTGGAAATGTAGGAGGAAAGCGCAAAGCTGATGGGTACAACCAGCCAGATTCCAAGCGGCGCCAGACCAATAATCAGAACTGGGGCTCTCAACCCATTGCTCAGCAACCGCTCCAAGGTGGTGATCATTCTGGTAACTATTCCGGTTACAAATCTGACAACCAGGAATTTTATCAGGATTCTTTTGGGCAACAGTGGAAGTAAACCAAGTAGGGCTTTGATAACAAAATACGTGTTTATTGTTTTTGTTTTTTGTCTTTTTATTTAGAGACTTGATCTGATTGGCCCTCAATCCCATAACGGTTGCCTGCTTTTTTTTTCCTCCTCAAAATTTGGGTGACATCTGGCAAGATATCTTTTTGTACATATTTTAATAATCCGCTTGGACTCGAACCATAGTCACACTCCCACCTGTTTCTGGCGAACTGGTTTTATTTTTCCTCCCCCCCCCGCCCCCTTTTTTATTTTATTTTTTTTATTTTTTTTTTTAAAAAGATGGTCGTTAAAAAAAAAAAAAAAAAAGATTTTCCATAACAAAGTTTTGAAGAAAAAAAAACCATTTTTAGATGCGAATATGTGCTCGAGCTGTCTATTTGGCTATAGCTTTATGTATGTTTTTAGAAATTCTGGTTTCCATGTTTTAAGTAGCTAACAGCAACAAAGCATTATGTCTCCTAAACATGTATTTAAAACAAATGAAATTACAATTTGTATTGTCACAAAGTTAATGCGTGTCTTGTTATTGAAAAGAAAAAAAAGGACCATCGCAGTCCTATTTTTTGGCTTTACATTTTGGCTTGTATTCTTTGCTGTTTGTCTGCTTTAATAAACATACACGCACACGTGTACAAAACTTCAAATTGTGTTGCAAATTCATGTTTCGGCAAATTCTCTCTTCAAATTGCCTTCAAATTTTGAAGGCTCCTTGTGGAAGAAAATGGACTTAAAACCAAAAAAAAAAGGTTTGCCAATGTTGGCCACATGCTACGGTTGTCACCTTTTGCATGCCATCAAATTACCAATCACCCTACTTTCTATAGTCGGCATCTACCTGCTGTGTATGTGTAGTGACATACTCCATCCTTATGAGTTCCTCTCATGTCCAAAAACAAACAAACAAACATAACGTTGCACAAATTGGTGTCCTAAAATTCACCTGTCGATTGCAGCATCAAAAAAAGAGTTAAGCCCCGCCCCCCTCCGAGTCTGTCATACAAGTCCCCTTTTGTCACTGGTGGGGGAGGGGGAGAGGGAATAAAAATAAAAAGCACAATTTGATTTATTAATTGTGAAAGTGAAGCTTTTCCTTGTCCCAGAAGGATCTACCTAGCTGTTGAAGGCCTGGATACTAATCTTGCATGTTTTTATCTGGAGGTTTTGATGTCGTGCTGTTGTGGGAGATAACTGCCATGCATGACCTCGCTTGTCGTTATACTTTAAAAAAATTTCCTTTTATAGATTAAATAATGGCTGCTCTTCTTTAACCCCCCGTCCTCCTCCTCCCCCCCGTCCTCTCCTCTCCGCCCGTGTCCACGTTTCACCTGCCGCTCCTCAGATTAAGTTTTCTAACGATCCGATCCAGCTGACTCTTCTTGCTTGTCGTTTTTTTTTTTTTTATAAAGGCATTGACATGTGCATGTTGCGTCAGAGAAGCGTGCAAGAATGCTTTTGTCTTCTGATGTATGCAAATTCACATGTTACACAGATCTCCCTCTGCAGTTAGCACAGTGTGTGTGTGTGTGTGTGTGTGTGTGTGTGTGTGTGTGTGTGTGTGTGTGGACTCAGAAAAAACAATACATGTGTGTGTAGATGTAAAAACAGCTGATCCTGTTTTCCTGTCTCTAATTGCTTCCTTTTGTTACCTGACTAGCAGGGAAAAGGGGTCGAGGCCGGTCCTGATGTGTCGCTATGAAGACGGGCCGGCGTTCGGCGTTGCACACTGCAGGCTGCCGATGGACGGACATGGTAAGGTCACCTGACTCAGTGGTCCAATGGTATTCCAGCTTTTTGTTTTTTGTTTTAAATGAAAGGAGCAGATCTCCTGAAACTGCCACATTTGAAGATAATCAGAAGACTTTTTACTTTGGGTTTTTTTGTGAAGAGTTTATAAGCCCCTCCCCCTCAAAATCTGCCATTTGAGACTTACTGAGTTCACGACGGACGTCCTGCAGGAAAAAGGCTTTGCACTTTTTTTGTTTTGTTTGTTTCTTTGAGCTGTTAAACAACATTGTTTAATCGATGGACTACAACACGATAATCTGTTGATTATCAGAGACGGCAGCGTTGAGGTAAGACCACCCGGCCGCTCCAGGGAAAAAAATGGTTCGTCAACTACCTCTGAATCGTGGACGCTCCTGCTTTGTCTCTTTTTTTTTTTTTTTTTTTTTTTTGGACTCAAGAAGGCAGAGTTCAACCCCCCTTCACCTCAGAGGTGTGCACAGGTAACAACAACAACAACAACAGAGCACTTAATGAATTTCAGTTCTGAGAATTGAAGTCGGCTGCAGCTGCTCAACGAGCTCCAACAAGCCTTTTGCTGTCGTTATGAACGAACTGGGCGATGATGTCACTGACGGACAGACTTTTTATTTTTATTTTTAAATACCTGGAAACTACAGTCATCCTTTGTCTTCCACGATGGGACAACCGTCTTAAATCTTCTGTTGTCGTTGGTTCCCATCGGGCGTGAGGAGGCGGTGGAAGGCCTTCTGCTCTGCACAACATTAATGACCACTGACATCCAGTGAAAGCTGCCTTTTATTTTATTTTTTTTATTTAGTTTTGTTTTTAGCGCCTCTTTAAGTGAATTGACTCCAGGATCTGGAGTCAATTCAAGGTTATGAAGATGGCGTCACAAGAAAGCATGATTATACATTTCACGTTGTGTCGCTGTAGACTTGATTATCATGCCATGTATGTGGTCGTGACGAATTTTCTGTAAAAGTTTAAAAGCAAAACAAAAACAAAAAAAAACTGGTGTTAATTCATGTTTTCACTGTCGGTGTACAAAAATTGTAACGGAAATCAAAAAAAAAAAAAAAATGTGAAGAGCGTAAAGGACAAATCCATCGAGACTTCTGGTGTTTTTTAAGGACGATGATTAAATCTTTGAAACGTCCTGCGGCCGGAAAAGTTCAAAGTAAAATCTGCATGAAGATGAACTCGAACCTTGTGTTCACTTTTTGTTGTTGTTGTATTTTAGCTTAAAAAGTCCGGTGCTCTTCTGTGGGGTTTTATTTTTTTATTATCTACAATTTCCACAAAAAGACCAAAAACACTTGATCTAAAATCTTTAAAAACACTTCGTCTTGTCTTAAAAAAGACGCTTTAATTGAATAGAAACAGCTGGTCACTAGTTTATATTAAAACATTTGGTGCTCCAGCAACGTACGAAACAAACTGAAGTCCTCGTGTGTTTTTAATCGTTTTTAAAGCGTCAGCGGGGAAATATTTATTCTTGATTTGTTTCCCATCGTGGGCTTAATTAAAAGAAGAAATATCACCAGACTTGTCACAAAAATGACGTCCATGAGATATTTCCACGTCCTGTTTATTAAAAGTAGAAACTTCTTCACAGTAACTCTTTTTTTTTTTTTTTAAGGGCATTGTGGGAAATGTAGGAAGCGTGAAACGCGTCGTACGTCACTTTCACGCGTCTCGTTGGGTTTCTCCTTTTACGCTCTCTGAAAACGTGACATTTTTAAACTCGGTTAGTGCGTTTTGTAGTCTTTCTGCCTTTTTTTGTGACGTTTGCCATGAAACACGGTGTCTTTGAATCTCGACTCATGTTTAGCATTCTTCCAGTTCAGAGGATCGTGCAGCTTGTTCTTCCTCTTTTTATCCGGTTTGTGAAAAAGAGCCAGATTAGTTTTTTTTAAATATATATATATGTATATTTATATATATATACATATATATATATATTTATTTATATATATATATTTATATATATATAAATATTAGTATTGACTATTGGATTTCCAATTTTAAGGGTCATAAATGATTCTTTTTTTTTTTTTTGCTAACAAGTGTGTTTGCAGTCTTGCAAATGAAATGTTTTATACTGTACAGTGAGGTGAGTTAAACCTATTTTTCTAATAAAGTTATTGACTTTATCTTCGGCTGTGTTGTTTAATTGTCGTCGTGTCATTTATTGTATATTTCTGCCCTTTATTGTTTTAATATTATTGTATCTATAATTATTTTAATCAACTTTGGAGGTTTACAAATAGATATACACACTTTTAAGGTCATTAAAATGTTTAGTTTTGGTCAATCTGATATATGATAATACAATTGATTTAGATGTTTAAGTATGATTTATATAATCCAAGAGATTCCCAATATCCTAATAAATAGAATATTTTTTAAAATCCCCAGTAAATCTAATGGAAATGTCTCTAAATAGAAGTGTACCGGTTTGTCTCGGATTAAAACAACTGTTTAAACTGTTTATTTCTACATCTACAAAACTATATAACTAATAAAAAGTGACGCTTTAATAATATAATTCTTTTTAATGGTAAAAAGTCAGTGATTGAACATTTTGCTCATTCACTTCTGACAAGCTGTAAATGTACCAAAACAAATGGAGCTCCACCGGAAGTGGCGTTGTTTGGATCCGGGGTTGCCATGTCTGTTGAAAAACACGTTTGGTGCGTTTACATCTTCAGGGCTTCTGTAAAATGGCTTCACCCAACAAAGTAGAACTTTTAAAGGTTTTCACTAAATACAATTATTATCTTTAATTTATGGCCATTATCGAGCACACAATAAAGAGCAAATAACAGCAACACAAAATTTAATAAAATATAAAACAAAATTAAACAAGGAAAACCTTTGAGGTCTAGAATGAACATACTACGGCCGTTTAATATATATATATGTATATTTAACTAGATATTTTATCATATTTATGTACTTTATATATTTTTTTAATACTGGTTGGAAATCAAAGTATCAACAGATGAGATGTGACGCTCGGTTGTCTTTCAATTTGATATTTAGGACCAAATAAAAACCCACACTAACAAATAAAATAAAACATAAAATCCTTCTAAGCAGCCTAAAGCTCAAAGTGAATAAATCAAAGAACATTTCCTTTCATGTAACAGATATAAAAAAAAATATGAGAAATGAGTAGAAATACTTTTTAAACATTTTAAATGTTTTATATGCAGTTTTATGGTTTAAAGTGTAATTTTAACAAATAAAACAATGCAAATGTGGACATTTAATAAAATACACAAGTTCATCTGAATTATTTCACTTCCACCGGACAAACGTGATTTAATGAACGTATCAACAATCCCATTAATTTAGTTTTCTCAATATAAATCCGTATTTTTCTTTTTTCTCTCGCGTCCTCAGAACGGGGCGTGATTACGTCTTCTGCGCAGATCTGGCAACCCGCCGTCGGATTACAAACATCCATGTTTTGAGGAAGTCGGAGTGAAACCAGGAGAGACAAGTTTGGGACGTGGAGGAGTCTGATGTCCGGAGTCTGATGTCCGGAGTCTGATGTCCGGAGTCTGATGTCCGATGTCTGATGTCTACCCGCCAGCTGGACACGTCGCGTGCGCAAACGATGTGTTTTGTCACGTGAAAGAAGCTCCGGTAGTTTCACAGCTGTTCGTTTGAACGAACGGAAGCTAACTGAAGCTAACTGTTAGCCAGCTCGCGACACTTTTAACTGCTTCGGTGTAAAATAAATAAAAACAACAACAACTTTAAAAATCGCCCGTAAAACGTCCTGAGAGGTGTTGTTGTTGTTGTTTTGCTGCTGATGTGTCAACAGGTCGGCTGAGAGGATGGCAGGTTTCTTTGAGTGTGTCCGGGGGCTGAAGGTGGACGTCCTGCGGGAAGCCGGCCGTCAGTACCCGCTGTCCTGCTTCCTGCTGCTGTTCATGGTGTCGGTCACCGTGCTGCTCAACAGGTCCGTCCACACGCGGAGCTTCCGTCCACACGCGGAGCTTCATCAAGGGGGAAGTGTCCGGGAATATCTGCTGGAGCGCTGGGCGGCGTCACGTGACTTCTGAGGCCTGCTCCTGTTGGTGGAACGGAGCAGCTCAAAACCCGCCTGAGAAACTTTATGTTTTAAGATTATTTCACTATTTACGTGATTCAGTGATTTTTGTCTGCACATTCAGACATGCACAGCAAAAAGATCACGTTAGTCGTTAATTCGGCATATTTTATTCTCCAAAATAAGTTTGTGGAAAACTTAGTTGAATGGGTTTTGGAGCACTCTTATAAGAAAATTGTTGTCTTTCTGACCATAACCTGTTACACAACTTCGGGTGTTTTTGCACTTAAGCCACTAGAGCGTCACTAAAAGCTTTGTTTGGTGATTATTATTTTCAATGGCAGATAGATTTTGTGATGATAACAGTCAAAACTGTCATCAAATAACTGCCCACCACCATAACACTGCTACCACAGCACGAGGCCTCCAAATGCGGTAAAACCAGGCATTATTATCACCGTATCTGTGTGAAGTTTTCCGTAGGTGAAGGCACAGATAATTATTTCTCTAAAAGTCACAAATGTGTGCAGTTCAAATTCCAGCTGTGTTTTAAGTTTGTGAAGTCTGAAGGCTGTTGAACCTCCTGCAGGTACATCCACATCCTCATGGTCTTCTGGTCGCTCCTGGCCGGCGTCGTCACCTTCTACTGCTCCCTCGGACCCGAGTCGCTTCTTCCAAACATCCTGTTCACCGTCAAGCCGAGGAACAGAGTGAGTCCGACCCTCCAAAACACACACACACACACACACACACACACACACACACACACACACACACACACACACACACACACACACACACACACACACACAGGACGTTTGGATGATGACGTGAGCTCATGGACTTTTTTCTGTCTCCATCAGCGGCAGGAGCAGGAGCTGTTTCCTCTCGGCCACAGCTGCGCCGTGTGCGGGAAGGTGAAGTGCAAACGCCACCGGTACGGTCACATGATCAGACGGTCACATGATCAGACGGTCACATGATCAGACGGTCACATGATCAAACACTCAACGTGACGTCACCATTTTATCCACTGATGACATTTAACAAGTGATTTTCAAATCCTGCAGGTTTGATGAAGCGAGTGTTTTGGATTGTGTTTCTACTGCATCTCACTGGGAATAACATTATATACACAATATGTATAGTGTTTATAACATAGACACTTTACTCACACATTAATGTCTGAATAATAATATTTATTTTTTCTTGATAAACACTTAAATTTTGCTGAAACTACTTTTTTTTTAATGCAGAATTTTTACCCCTAATGGAGTTTTTTTAGTGTATTTTTTGCCGTACATTGTAATTTTATTGAAACATTTCAAGCTATCAATCGATCAAGCTTTATCTAGATATTTTATAATATTTATGTACTTTATATATATTTTTGTAATACTGGTTGGAAATGAAAGTTTTAGAAGATGATGCGACGCTCGGTAGTCTTTCAATTTGATATTTAGGACCAAATAATTAATTGACAAAACAACACACACGTTAAGGAATAAAAATCTAATAAAATCAAAGTGAAGCTCAAAGTGAATGAATCCAATTTTAATTGATAAAATTCACAAATCAAATAAAATGTCCTTTTATGTAACAGATAAATAAAAAACACTGAGCAATGATTAGAAATGATTTTTAAAGCATAAAAAAAGGACATTTAATAAAGGACAGTTTGAGGGACCTTTTGCACATTTCGATGCATTTTAAACCGTCTGAACTTCACAAACACGGTTTGAAAGTCACGTTTTTTTTTCTGGTTCTGAAATGCAGTGAAAAAAAAAAAAAAAAAATCTCGAGACGGATTGAAGGAAAATCTGAAAACACAACCTTCGGATCACAAAACCTAAAATCTCAAAGTCACCGCGGCCGTCGGAGACTTCGGAGAAGAAGATAAAGAAACTGATTTATTATTTATGGTCTGCAGGCCGACGCTGCTGCTGGAAAACTACCAGCCGTGGTTGGACCTGAAGGTTCACTCCAAGGTGGACGCCTCCATCGCCGAGGTGTTCGAGCTGGTTCTGGAGAACTTCGTGTACCCGTGGTACCGGTGAGCTCCGAACTTCACCGCCCGTCGTCGCACAGAGACGTTTGTTTTTCGTGCTCGTCCAACTCCCTCCTTCTGATTTTCAGGGACATCACGGACGACGAGGCGTGCGTGGACGAAGTGAGGATGACCATCCGCTTCTTCGCGTCGGTGCTCGTCCGCCGCGCTCAGAAGGTGAAACGCTCCTCGACCAATGAAACGCCAGAGTTCAGAAACCTCCTGCTGCATCACTTGAAGGGCTTTAGATACCGTTACTGACCTGCAGGGGGCAGCGCTGGTCGTTACAACAACAGAAACTTCTACTGTTGCACCAACAACTCAAACTCTTCAGTCAATGAACAGAAATATAATCAGAGACTTTCATGAAGGATTCTTTTTTTTTTGTCTTTCTCGTTTTTAAAGCAAAAAAAAAAGTCAAAATTCTTCTAAAATCTGATTTACTTTTTTTTTTCGGACCTGACTCGTCGGCAGGTCGACGTCCCGACCGTGTTCGCCGACAAAGTGATGAAGGCCACGATGAAGCACATCGAAATCATGGCGACAGCTCGAGCTAAAGGTTCGTACGTACACCTGTAACTACGCTTTTTATTTCTGCAGCTCTTAAAACCCAAACTTTTAAACTTTAAAAGGAAACGTTGGAAATGTGAGAGGATTTATTCAGCGGTTTGTATTTGTAGCATTTGGATCGTTTTGTTTATGTTTATTCAATTTGTAGTTGTTTTGTTGAAGGTCACATGAACGTCGTCTGCACATGATTCATCTGGAATACACAGTTTATGTTGGGTTTGGTCGGTGGAGGGTTTTACAGTGGGGTGTGTGTGTGTGTGTGTGTGTGTGTGTGTGTGTGTGTGTGTGTGTGTGTGTGTGTGTGTGTGTGTGTGTGTGTGTGTGTGTGTGTGTGTGTGTGTGTGTGTGTGTGTGTGTGTGTGTGTGTGTGTGTGTGTGTGTGTGTGTGTGTGTGTGTGTGTGTGTGTGTGTGTGTGTGTGTGTGTGTGTGTGTGTGTGTGTGTGTGTGTGTGTGTGTGTGTGTGTGTGTGTGTGTGTGTGTGTGTGTGTGTGTGTGTGTGTGTGTGTGTGTGTGTGTGTGTGTGTGTGTGTGTGTGTGTGTGTGTGTGTGTGTGTGTGTGTGTGTGTGTGTGTGTGTGTGTGTGTGTGTGTGTGTGTGTGTGTGTGTGTGTGTGTGTGTGTGTGTGTGTGTGTGTGTGTGTGTGTGTGTGTGTGTGTGTGTGTGTGTGTGTGTGTGGTGTGTGTGTGTGTGTGTGTGTGTGTGTGTGTGTGTGTGTGTGTGTGTGTGTGTGTGTGTGTGTGTGTGTGTGTGTGTAGTGAAGAACATGGAGTGTTTCCAGCAGGCAGCTCTGGATGAATACGGCTCCGACCTCCACGTCGCTCTCCACAGCCGGAAGGACGAGCTGCTGTATCTGAGGAATCTCACCGAGATGCTGTTCCCCTTCGTGATGCCTCCCAAAGCTACAGACTGCAGGTACGTACCTTTCCTCCCCGTCCCCGTCCCCGTCTCTCCCTGGACATTTCTAACCAGTGCCCCCCCCCCAGGTCTCTGGCTCTGCTGCTGCGGGAGGTGATGTCCGGCTCCGTCGTCCTGCCCACCTTGGACTTCATGGCCGACCCTGTAAGCACACTAAAAACCGTCCCGTGGTTTCCTCCTCTGCGGTGAACCGACGCGCTCGTTAACCCTGCTGCTTGTCTTTCAGGACACCGTCAACCTCATGGTGCTCATATTTGTTGACGACACTCCAGTAAGTCTTATAATTAAGATAATATTCTATATAGCCCAAAAACCCCGATGTTTCTTCAGTTATTTTAAATGATGTGAAACCAAAAACGAGCCGTCGCTCTACAGTTCACTTGATTTCTTGTCTCCAGCCTGAACCGGCCGCCGAGCCTCCGTCTGCTCCGGTTCCCTTCCTGCAGAAATACGCAGACGTCGGCAACAAGAAGCCGTCGGTGAGATTTTGTTGTCTTCAGATTCCTGTGATTTATTTATTAGAAAGAGTTCACACCTGAAGTGATAAGCTTTTAAGGATCAGAGGTCAAAGGTCACCTCACGCTGCCCTAAGCTCGTGACCTTTTACAATCTATAGCTTCTTTGCACGTGAACTCCAACTAACTAGCCGTCTCCGCGTGGTGGTGCAGGTGCTGAAGTTGGAGCTGAAGAAGATCCGGGAGCAGCAGGACCTCCTCTTTCGCTTCATGAACTTCCTGAAGCAGGAAGGAGCCGTGCACGTGCTGCAGTTCTGCCTCGCCGTGGGTAAGAACGACGCGCCTCGCCTCTCAGCTCTCGACGGCTCGAAGGACCTTCGACCTTCACCGTGAAACGTGTTCACTGTGTTCCGCTCCAGAGGAGTTCAACGATAAGATCCTGAGTCCGGAGCTGAGCGACTCGGAGCTGCAGCGTCTGCACGGCGAGGTGCTGCACATCTACGAGACGTACTGCCTGGACGAGAGCGTGGACAAGATCAGCTTCGACCCGTTCATCGTGGAGGAGATCAGGAACAGTAAGGCGTCCCGCGGCTCTCTCCGTGTTCTCGTCCCGACCGACTGTAACGAGCTGCCGTCTCTCTCTCTCAGTCGCTCGCGGGCCGTACGGCGGCGTGGTGAAGCTGCAGACGATGCGCTGCCTGTTCGAGGCCTACGAACACGTCCTGTCTCTGCTGGAGAGAGTCTTCACTCCCATGTTCTGCCACAGCGACGAGGTGAGACGCAGGAAACAACGTTTCCAAAACAAATCTGATTTCGGACTTGTTTATCTGTAATTTATCCACGTGTTGTATTTCATTTCTGTTTTGAAGTGAAGAAGTTTCTGTTTTTGTCCTTTAAGCTTCTCCACTTCAGTGGGAATATTTGTACATTTAAAGGATAATTCCGGTTCATTTCAACCTCGCAGAGTTTAAAGTTTGCACGACTTAAAGAGAAACTGTCTCCCAATAAAAAAGGATCTAAAACCTTCTTGAACCACATGTTCATATCACAACATGTTTCAGAAATTATTTTTGCATCAAAACACAATTAGTTTCTCCTGTTTGTGTTCTTCAGTACTTCCGACACCTGCTGAGGGGAGCGGAGTCGCCAACGAGGAGCTCCAGGATCAACAGGTTGGTTTTATAGTTCTGCTCTTCCCGACATCCGTTTCTGTTTATTTGTCAGGTGTCGATGCACAAACAGAAATACTCCGAACGACGTTAAGATTGAGGTGCGATCTCAGTTTTTTTTCGTCTGCTCTCACCAGGAACACGATGAAACGGGGCGAGTCGTTCGGCATCAGCAGGATCGGCAGCAAAATCAAAGGTGTGTTCAAGAGCACGACGATGGAGGGCGCCCTGCTGCCGCCGAGCGCCATGAACGAGCTGGACGACGACCTGGTGAGCGTTTCGCTCGTTTCACTCCGTTACGAACCGTCCGTCTGACGTCTGTTTAAACGCACGATGATAAATCTCCCGCTGAGTTTTGAGCGTCGTGATGTTTTCCCGTGTCCTCCGGCAGGTGGAGGAGGCGACCGTCGTGATGGAGGACGACTCGCCCGCCGAGCCGGCCAGCGCGCCGGGCTCTCGGAGGAACCTGTCGGCCTGGAGCATCACCATCCCGTACATCGACCTCTACGACGACGAGGCCAAGAGGGAGAAGATCCCCGTCTTCTGCATCGACGTGGAGCGCAACGACAGGAAGCAGGGTGAGCCCACCAAACAACAGCTGGACACAGAAAGATAATAAAGAAAGTAAGGTGGCAGATAAAGATAAAAAAATAACCCAATTATAAATAATACATTTTATAGGGCGCTGTGTTGTTGCGTGCACGTAAAAAAAGAAAAACAAACAGGAAGTGATGTCATCCTGTTCAAACAAATGTTTGTTTCTCCGCAAATCTTTTTTTTTATATCACGAATCAATCAGAGACATTTCTGTTTTCTTTTTGTTTTCAATCGTCAAAATAATAAACGTTCTATTTATTTTTCAGTTTGTTTGCAGTAGAATCTGATGTTTGAGCCAAATAACGCGTCTTAATCAGCTCCAATGAACAGCGTCCATTTCCTCGGGCCTGTCGGGCTGTTTTATTCATTTATTTTAATTTAGTTGGAGATAAATGTCAGTAAACTTTTCAATTGGACTCCGTCAGACACGATGTGACTTGTTCTTCTCGTCAGCAGTCGATCATGAAACGGAGAAGTGGTCGGTGTACCGGAGATATCTGGAGTTCTACGTTCTGGAGTCCAAACTCACCGAGTTCCACGGTAAAGTCGGGTCTTCATCAAACTTTAACGACAGAACAATCTTTGTATTTTTAATGAAAATACCTCCGTTTCTCTGGTGTTGTATTCTCCAAAATAATCCCTTTTTTTTTTTCTCCATCCTTGTTTTCAGGCACATTTGCAGACGCACAGCTTCCATCCAAAAGAATCATCGGACCAAAGAATTACGAGTTCCTCGCGTCCAAAAGGGAAGAATTCGAGGAGTATTTACAGGTATTCAACCTGATCTCGTTATCTGAAGCAGCATTTTGTTTTTCTTGCTGTTGTGTTTGAGAAATGTTTTGGATTAAGTTAACCCTCGTGTTGTCCTCGGATCAAAATGACCCGCAGCTGTGTTCAACCAAGTTCTATTTTATTTTCATATTTTTTGGGATCATTGGTGACGAGGAGGCTGTTTCTTTAAAGAATGATGACCAATGATCCCACAAAATATAAAAAATATAGAAATAAAATAGAACTTGGTTGAACACAGCTGCGGGTCATTTTGACCCGAGGACAACGTGAGGGTTAAAAGCCTAAACGGTCATTCTGCTTTAGGTAGATTTATTTTTAAGATATGAAGATTTTACACTGAAATTACATAAGCAATGATTTAGTTGTAGTCCAGATTTTATACGGGGTCATTACATGCCCTATCATCCTTTTTCTCCACAATACTTTTTAAAATGTACATTTAACACCTTTAAAAGCAGCCTTGTACATTTCTATAATATTCTGTAAACCTCAATATACTGTCAGTTCAGTTTTATACGACACTGCAGTGAGTCAGATCCACCGCTGGCTCCTCCCCCAGCTCGTCCAAATAAGGTCACTTCCTGCTCCAAAGATGCTGACGGAGAGAATCTGAACCGGAGGCTTCATAACGCTCACAAACCGACGTGGTGACGTCCCCGTCTCAGCTTGAACTCGTCTCCGTCTTGTTTTCGTGTGCAGAGACTCCTGCAGCATCCGGAGCTCAGCAACAGTCAGCTGCTGGCCGACTTCCTGTCTCCTTACAGCGTGGAGTCTCAGTTCCTGGACAGGATGCTGCCGGACGTCAACCTTGGTACGTACCTGAGACCCCATCAGGTGGTACACATGAAGGACTAACGATTCCCGTCGTATCAGACACAAATATTTTTGTACAAACATAAAATATATTCTTTTCTATTGGCGTTACTACATCGCAGATTTAAATCTGATTTACTGTTGAAGTTCATCCCAACAAACTCAGATAGCTGTGAGGAATTAGACATTAAAAATATAAATTAATTCCCACTTTAATCTGTTTCTCAGGGAAGATTTTCAAGTCTGTTCCAGGAAAGTTGATGAAAGAGGTGAGTCCCTCCAAACCTGAAACCACAGACCGGATGTAAAAGTGTTCGTAGCTTCCGGGTCTGAAAAATGACGCCGATGCAGAAGAAAGATTCTGAAATAAAACCTGCTGCAGAAACTGGGAAAATATTTTTGCATTAGTTTTACAGTTTGAATCTTAGTTCTGGTTGCTAGAATTTAATGCTAGTTTCTAGAACGTTTTTATTGGCATATATTATATGTTTTTGAAACAGAATCTGTGTATAATATCGTGTGTGAGGGAAAAACTTCCCCTTTAAGAAACATCAGGCTGAAACTGGCTGCCGTGTGCTTCCAGAAAGGACAGAACCTGGAGCCGTTCATCCAGTCCTTCTTCAACTCCTGCGAGTCGCCCAAACCCAAACCCAGCCGGCCCGAGCTGACCATCCTCAGCCCCACGGCAGGGAACAACAAGAAGGTGAAACAACCGGACATCCTTCCTCTGCTGAAACCAGAGCCGGATGTCTCACATCACCACGATCACTGACGGGCCCCCGAAAACTGCCCCGATTCGCCGGCTCCACCTCAGACAGCTTCATTTTATCAAAAGAGATTCGAAGGCTGCTTTCCTGACAATTTAAAAATGGTTTCAATCTTATCAGACTGGAAAGATATTTCCCCTCCCTTCAGGACGGGAATGTTCAGTATGTTCACTGATAAAGTGTGAGGCAGAAAACTCAAACTGTTTGCATCCTGAGGTTTGTTAAGATTTCGTATTTATGTGAGCAGTGTGTTGAAGAAACCATGTGTTGCATTTTTTTTTAAATATTTCGCAACATTTTCTGAACATGTTTTCATGTTGTCATTCAAGTTATTGAAATTGCAATAATTCACGCAATGTTTGTGGGAGTTTGCAATTTTGTCAAAATTCCTGTGAATATTTTTCCAGGACATTTTTGAGGGGAGGTCAGAGGTCATCCTAGCCTTCCTCTGATTAGAGACTTTATCACCTGCAGCTCTTCAACGACCTGTTCAGAAACAACGCCAACCTGTCGGAGGGTTCGGACAGGAAGCACAACCGCAACTGTTTCCTGGAGATGGTGGGCGTCGACGGCATGTACGACTACATGATGTACGTCGGTGAGTGAAACCGACCGTTATGGTTTTTATTCACGTTTGTGAGTTACTCGTCATCTCCGCCGCGGTTTCCCACTTCCTCAGCCTCGTCTCGGTGTGTGTGTTGGTCCCTCTCCAACAGGCCGGGTGGTGTTTCGCATGCCGGACTGGTTGCATCACGTCATGGCCGCCGGCAGGATCCTGTTCAAGAGCACGTTCGAGGCGTACATGGACCAGTACATGCAGTCCAAGCTGGAGCAGATCCTGCAGGAGCACCGCGTGGTGTCGCTTGTCACGCAGCTCCGAGGTACGAAACAACCGGAAGCTCCGCTTCTTCAAAACGAGCACAGAGTTTTCAAATAAAAAACATGTTTTCTCGTGGTTTCTTCCCGCAGACGCCGTTTTCTGCGAGAGCAGCGAGGAGCGAGCGGCGGAGGACAAACAGATCCGAGCCAAGCGGACGTTCGAGGAGATGATGAAGTATCTGCCAGGTCGCTAAACTTTCACCGGCTTTTTATCGCCTCAAAACAAATAAAGCAGTTATCGATCGGTTCTTCGGACGATTCGCAGATTAGTCGATATTAAAACCGAGTGTGTTTTCAGACTTTGTGGGGAAGTGCATCGGCGAGGAGGCGAAGTTCGAAGGCATCCAGCTGCTGTTTGATGGTTTGCAGCAGCCGCTCCTCAACAAGCAGGTAAACAGTTTAAATTCAGAATAAACATCTGATTACAAACTGCACTCTGTTAAAGGCACATTTTAACTTTGGAAAATAATGAGTCATGTAATTTGTTTAAGGACACGTAAAAAGTCAGAAAAGATCTAAAGAAGTTTTTAATGAATAATTCTGTAGTTTTACACGAACTTGCAGCGTAATTAATAAGAAGACGTCTCGGCGTCGGGATCTGTTTCCTCCTCAGATGACGTACGTCCTGCTCGACATCGCCGTGCTGGAACTTTTTCCTGAACTCAGCAAGGTAAAAAAGAAAAACGACAGCCGAGACCGGACACACGATACAGGAAGTGTTTTACGTTTGAAGATGTAGAGCGTCTTAAACAACAAGCGACATGGAAAGAAGTCAGAGCCTGGAGAGATTTATCCTCTCAGAGGCTTTTAATTTGACGAAAACTATGTTTGTGTTTGATGCTGGAAAAAACCCACCAAAAAAACAGTTTTTTGAAGAAAAGTTCTGATTATCAGTAAAATGGAATCAGATGCAGAAAATATATGAGACCTTTTACTATGTAGATATATGAAATTTTACGACAGGCAAAGTTTCTCTGGAAGAATTTATCTGATTTAAGAAAAGGAAGCGAGAACAGATGTCTGGCAGATGTTGTACAGACATCTCGTAGTTGCCTGGCAGATGTTTAACAAACGTTTCTCAGTTGTCTCAGAAGATTCATTGACATCTCGCTGATGTCCAATATGTGTTTTCACAGACGTCCCAGATGTTTGCTGGATGTCTCTCAGATGTTTAACGTCGTTGTTTCCTCTGCAGGGAGCGAAGGAAACGTTCATCGTGTGAAGGAGACGACCAGACTTGAACGTCCGTTACCCGGACGACGGAGGAGCGATAATCTCAAACTATTCCTGAAAAGCTGTTGTAGCAGCGCTGCATTCCCGTGTTCATTAACGCACTAATTAAAAAGATATTTATTGATATCACTGCAGTTCTACTTTCTTTCTTTTTTTTCCCCGACAGCAGCTTTTACACGACAAAAAAAAAAACAACTGTCCTGAAAGAGACGCCAAACGACACTCTGTCCTCTGAGGGACGGTTTTCCAGCGAGTCCATAATGTGCTTGTTTTCATGCGTTCGGGCGGCTCGTCTCGCTCGCTGCCAGCTGGCTCGACTCAGACGGAGTTCCTGAGCGATCGGCGGGCAGCGAGCGTTGTTGGGGAGATCGTCACAGAGGAGGTCTTGTTCACACGTCCGACCCGCCGAGTCTCACCGAGGAGCTCCGGGTGGAAAACGGACGCCGACCACGAAGGCCGCTCGGCTGTTCAGTCGACTCATTCCCTGTAAAACCTTCAGTTTTCTTTAAAAAAAAACAAATTTGAAGAATGATTAGACTTTAAAAAAAATCGTGTCGGCGCCGACAGTCACGTGAAAAGAATCGATGACACTTTAGTTACGTGGGAATGATTTAGTTTGGGAATCAAAACCTTTTAGAGAAACATCAGTTTCGGGGTTAAAATGAGGAACTTTAAGGTTCCTTAGCTTCAACTCTTCGACGTGTTTTGCTCTTTTTTCCAAACTTTTCCTCGTGGTTTTTAAAGAGCGACAGTTTGTCTTGTCTACGAAAGTAAACGAATAGTAACATTTTTATAGAGTGAATCCTGTTAGTTCTTGAAGTTCACGTCACGTTTATAAAATAGTTTTAAGTATTTAAACAAAATGTTTGCGGATGACGTTACAGACTCCAGAACAGTAAAAGCAGTAAAAGCAGCGGAGCGGTTCGTCCCTGAAGTCCGGAAGCTGAGTTGTAAATCTTGATGCGTCCTTCAACAGAAGGATAAACTTTCTTTCTTTTTGCGATGTAATCCGACACGACTGAAATGTCCAAATCACCTGGAAGAAAAAGAAAGTTGTTAAAACGAAACATCATCATCATCATCATCATCATCACATTTCAAACCACAACAAAAAAAACAACCTCCCGAAGTCTCACCGCTGTTGTGTTTCAGCGTCTCGTTCTGGATCATAGAGAAACCGTCTCCGCCGTTCACCAAGTAGGACGGCAGCAGCACTTTGTAGACCGTCTGGTCCTCGACCGGTTCGTAGTGAGGGATGCGACACGTCGTGCAGAGGATGGCGAGGCTTCTCACGCGATGCCCCGGAGGTTTGGAGACGTCAAACTCAACCTGAAGTCCTGCCGGAGGACATGAAAGCGTCCTCAATATTGAAACATATCCAGCAGCACTTCCTGTTGAAAACTCAGATTTGTTCTCCGATTCTGCCAATTTGATTTGTTCTTGTGTTTGGACAACATTTAGCATTCGAAAGAACTTAGGCTTTTTTTTTTTATTTATTTTTTTTACTTTCATTGAAAACAATCCAATAATTTCACCCCTCAAATGTCAACAAGGTGGCGCAAGAGGAAAAGTCAGAGAACCACCAAAGTCGGTAGGATTCATCCTCTGAGCACCACGAATGGCTGCACCAAATTTAACGTCAATGCGTCCAACAGTTCGAGAGCGACTTCAGTCAGAAGCGAAGTGTTGGACCGACCACAGACGGTATAGAAGCTGTACTCGGGGAGATTACCGGACACTTGCAGGAACTCCCCGGTGCTCTGACCGTATCGTCTCACTGAGTGTTCGAAAGCCTTCCTCAGCGTGGAGCCTTTCAGCTGCACCAAGTCCAAGGTTCCTCCGAAGGGCAGGACGGCGATCAGGTCCTCCATCGTGATCGAACCTGCAGACGACAACATCAACATTCTTTTTTTTTATGAACTTTTTTCTGACACAAAACTGCTTTGAAGAAAACAACCGAAAGATCGAGAACCTCCGGGATCCTCGGAGGTTTGTTTTTCTTTTCGGGACTGGCGTCTCTGTGAGGAAAAGTGAGTCATGTGCAACGTGCAGCCAAAAACACATTCATCTCCTTCCTGGAAAGTTCTGCCTCTTGATATGAAATACTGCAAATTTAAAAAGCTATCCGACTTCACCGTTTCTGGTTTGTTCGTCGATCGACGTCCGGACGCCGCCGCCGTTGAAGATGCAGGCGCTGACGTGGTTCCACTGGACGCCATCAGAGAACCGGATGTTGTTGTCGACCTGAAGGACGGAAACAGGGAAGCTGATTCCTTCAGTCCAACACGGGTCTCAGTATTTATTGGATCCATGTAGCACCATTCAGTGTGCCATATTTTGTCTCTGAAACCTCCCTGAGGACCTGCAGCCGGCTGAAGAGCGTCCACCCAAAAGTTGCAGTAATTACAATCGAACTTCCAGTGAAGAAAACTTGTTCTACTTTTTTTTTTAAACAACCAGGATGTTAATAGCTACCTGTTTACCTGTTTTTATTGCTACGAGAGGCTCAGACATTTTGTGGTAAATACTACGTACAAACCTCAGATACCTTCCTGAGAATCAAAGCTTTTTTAAGACTTCTCAGGACCTGCAGACATCCTGGAAATGAAAGTGAATTTAGTCTGAATAGTTTTTTTATCTGAATACGAGAGTCTTTAAAAGACGAGCATAAATGATGTCAGTTTCAGATCAGTGAGCGATCGGTGTCGATTGATCGATCGCGCCGATAATATTCTGTAACGCCGAGAAAAGCGAGAAGAATATAAATCGTAAGCAGTCGAGAAAAACGCAGAAAACCAGAGAATAAAAAAGTCAACGCTCAAGCAGAAGAGAGTCCAACACCAAGCTACAAACCTTTGAGAGCCTCTTCAAGCCCACGGGAGGAACATGTGATGCTCATTGAGTCTCACCGTGGCGTCGCAGATGAGGTTCCCCAGGTTACATTCCCGAAACCGGCATTCCTCGGCCGTCCCGTTCAGGAAGACCAGCGTCCTTCCCACCACCTGAGACGAGTAGTTGGCCAGACTCTTCTTCCAGTCCTCCACATCAGCAAGAACCTCCGGATCTGGAGGAGAGAAAATCCACCACTTCATCCCTCAAATGGAGACGAATCCAGGAGCAGGTTGTACGTCGTTCAAAATGTGGTAATGATGCAAAATAGATAGAAACTGAGCAGATTATCTGTCCAATAGAAAGAAAGTAAAAAACAAAGAATGACTAAAACTACAGAAGAAGAGCTGGAGGTTCTGCCGTCGTTACCTTGTGAGACGCTGCCGTCCAGCAGAATCGGGTTCCCCGTCGACTTCACTACATTCCCAGCAGCGTCGAAGGTCACCTTCAGATGACCCAGATATTTTCCGAAGGCGTAGGCCTGCACGACGGGAACCTGCCGCCCGTCCTCCGATTTCACCATGAAGGGATACGGACCGGCCGGGACCTCGGAAGACGGAGGAAGTCCTGGAAAATTTAAAAAAAGACAGAAACAGGATGGATGCTGGTTTTTCCTCACTCAGTTGGGTTTAACTGAACTTGAATGCATCGCTGTCAGCTCTTCCTCTCAGTCCGAACAGTGACTGAGCGCTGGAGCAGATTTAAACACTGCAGAAAAACATCTTTGTGGTCTGAGGTCCAAACCAGCGGCTCCAGCCCTCCGCCTGATGTTTATATTCAACTCTGACGGGTTATTTATGGAAAGCAGACTCATGTCGACGCCGTGTTTATTCTCCAATGAGCCACAACTCAGTTTCCTCTCGTCCAGCTCGGAGAGACGTTCGATGCTGCAGGAGAATTCAATTAGAAATGATTCTGCTCATTTAAAAACACCGTCGGAAAGCTGTCTGCAGCGCACCGACACGCTAGAAAATGCAGTTTCCTTTTATCTATTTATTATCATTTTCAATTTATTTTGTTTTGAATTAACATTGTTAGTTTCTACATTACTTTTTTTAGATTTCATTATTTTTTAGATTTATTTTTATTTTGTTTTTATAAAGCCTCCTTTTATTTAGATTATCTTTTTTAAATGTATTTAGTTTTTTTTATCTTCTTATAATCTTTGTACTTTTTACTTAGTTTTTAATTTTTATTTTATTTAGTTTTGATCAACTTTCTTATATCGTCTATATTCTTATATATCTTGTATCCCCCCCTCCCCCCCTACCTGTGAAGAGGAACGTGTTGGTGTGTCCACCGATGACCACGTCGACTCCTCGGACCTTCTCTGCGATCTCCCGATCCACCGTGAAGCCGGAGTGTCCCAGAGCGACGATCTTATCGATGCCCAGCGTCTGCAGTTTGTCCACCTGCAGCTGGAGGGCGCTCACCTCGTCCTCGAACTGCAGGTGAGGTCCTGAGCACAAACGTGGACGCGTGAGACGGACGCAAGACACCGGAAAACTTAACTTCAAACCTTGAAGGCTGAGGGACACGTTTGAACTTCAACACAGAAACCGTCTACGTCCACCTACCGGGTCTGGACAGAGCCGGAGTTTCCCGGGACGTGTATCCGACCACGCCCACTTTCTGATCACCAAAGGTAAATATCTTGTACGGTAAATACATGCTGCCGAACGTCGCGGCCAGAGTTTTGTCCGGTCTGATGTTGGCGCTGAGAACGGGACACCGGATCTCCTCCAAGAACGGCTTCATGAGGCCGTCCACTCCGTTGTCGAACTCGTGGTTTCCAAAAACCTGAAAAACAAACACCAAAATAAGTCAAATAATAAAAAAAAATAAACAACGGGATCGACCAATCAGAGAGCTGTTGTTGCTAAAAAATCAGATTCGGTCGCTGACAACATTGCGACTGCCTGATTTTCTCCGATATCGCCTCGACACATTCGTCTCTACGCCGATGATACACAACGGTCCGTCACCTAAAACCTTCCATACAGAAACGGTTCCACCTGGACGGTGATTATTTGTCGCCTTTAATTATTTGACAATAACGTAACCGTGGTAACAGAATCACGCTCGCATTCAACCGTTTGCTCTTGCGGTCTCATTGTTTTAGTGTTTCCTGTTTTAGTATTTAAGTCCTCTGAAGCGTCTCAGACTTATTGTGTTGTATATATTTAATGTGCATTTCTTTACGCTACAAATGTTTTTAATTGAATTGTCTTTGGAAAATTTGTTTTTCTCATTTCACTTTTTACTCTCCGTCGGGGTTCGAAGTGACGCTCTGAACTCATCTCTCTAATTGTGGCCCTGAGAGATTAAAAGGCAGCGAGCGGACAGCTGATCCATAACAACATTGGCTGCAATTAAGCAGATTAAAAACATCTGAGGACTCCAGAACGGAAAACATGAATCACCCTCGAACCTGAGTGAGGACGGTCCTCCGAGGTTTTAGAGCAACACCTGAAGGTCTCACTTAAAATCACAGCGGCAGCTGATCTTCATCAGAAGTCTTCATCACTGTCATACTTCAGTAAAGTAGAATAACAAAAAATAGAGTAACACAATATGAAAATCCTAAAATTAACAAATTGATTTCTATTTCTAAGAGTTTAAAGCTGCCTGCAGTGTTGGCGATAGTGATGACGGTCAACTGTTATATCTAATATATAATAATCTAACTGATGAACAGATTAAAATTGAATAGTTCTTTGTTGTAAAGGTTCTTGGAACTGTAAATAAGAGATCAAATATTGCTTTATGTCTTTAGTTTATTCACCATCCAACAGGTTTATCTGATATTTAACCATAAATCACTTTTAAATGAGTCACCAGTTTTTGTAGCCCTTAAGAGTAATTTATACAAACAAATGTGATCATTCCTGATCATGTATAAAACGGTTCAAATGATTCCATCCATCTATGTTTGTATCATTGTTCCCACCATGGCATCATAACGCAGGAGGTTCATGAAGTGCGCCGCCTCGGCTCCCTTGTACAGGTTGAACCAGACGGTCCCCTGGAACTGGTCTCCGGCGTCCAGCAGCAGCACGTTGCTCTCGGAGCCGCGGATCCTCTTGACGGCCGTCGCTCTCCGCGCCACGCCGGCGAAACACGTGCCGCCGCACTTCCCGGAGTGCACGCTGGTCTCCTCCACCCGGGCGTGCACGTCGTTGGTGTGGAGGAGAACCAGGTCCCAGGTCGCCGAGCTGGATCCCGGCGCGAGGAGGAGGAGGAGGAGGAGGGGGGAGGAAGGAAGCAGAGACGGAGCCGCGGCAGAGCGCTCCGCTCGCGGCGCGCCGCTTCCATCTCCGCGGTCCGCTGCGCGCAAAAACACCGGAGGAGCAAACCGAGGACGGAGGCTGCTTCTTCCTACATGACCCGCGGGGACCTCCTTTCCTCTGCTCCTCTCCGCTCTGGAGATGTCGACTTATGAATTAAGAGAGAAGCTGCACGCGGAGAAGACCGAGAGAGAGAGAGGAGCGCGACACGAGGAGGAAGAGGAGGAGGAGGAGGAGGAGGATTGTGGTCGTTATGAGACGCCTCTTCCTCTCTGATGTCTCCTTCCATCTCTGACTTTCTCGCTTTCACCGGCTGCAAGAAGCTTGTGGAGAGTTTTCACCTTCCAGCAGTGATGAAACCAAAGTGCTTCATAACGGACACAAGAACAAACACAAGTCAATGAAACCTCTCAGCACAAAGGAGATCTGAAAGGAGGAGGAAGTTCTGTTTGGGGCTTTAAGCTCTAAATGCCCCTTTAACCATAAAAAAGGATCACGTGGGCAGCAGGGTGGAGACGTCTGTGGTTTGAATCCATCAAAAAAAGAAAAACTCAACTCCATCTGGAAAAACAGAGAACGTAAAGAAACGGAGGAAGAAATCTGCTGGAAGGAACCGGAGACGCTGACGTCATGTTGACGTCATGTTGAGTTTTAACGGGGTCGTTTAAAGAAATGCACCAAAGAAAATGCAAATTGGATTAAAAAAAGAAAACAAAGTCAGCTCAGGTCCTCCCGATGAATCAGCGTCTTCGCTGAGGAGGTTTGTTTCATGTCACTAGAGGGCAGCAGAGGGCAAGAAATGAGACGCAAGTTTGTGTTAAGTGAAACGAGGGTGAAGTAAAGTCCGAATTCAAACCTGCCAACGAGTCAGAATATTTATCACTTTTTTTTATCATATTTTAGACGACATGTTATAGTATGACTTTTTTATCATATTTTAGACGACATGTTATAGTATGACTTTTTTATCATATTTTAGACAACATGCTATAGTATGACTTTTTTATCATATTTTAGACGACATGCTGTAGTATGACTTTTTTTTATCATATTATAGACGACATACTATAGTATGACTTTTTTATCATATTTTAGACGACATGTTATAGCATGACTTTTTTATCATATTATAGACGACATGTTATAGTATGACTTTTTTATCATATTATAGACGACATGTTATAGTATGACTTTTTTATCATATTATAGACGACATGTTATAGTATGACTTTTTTATCATATTTTAGACGACATGCTATAGTATGACTTTTTTATCATATTTTAGGCGACATGCTATAGTATGACTTTTTTATCATATTTTAGACAACATGTTATAGTATGACTTTTTTATCATATTTTAGACGACATGCTATAGTATGACTTTTTTATCATATTTTAGACGACATGTTATAGTATGACTTTTTTATCATATTTTAGACGACATGTTATAGTATGACTTTTTTTTATCATATTTTAGACGACATGCTATAGTGTGACTTTTTTATCATATTTTAGACGACATGTTATAGTATGACTTTTTTATCATATTATAGACGACATGTTATAGTATGACTTTTTTTATTTTAGACGACATGTTATAGTATGACTTTTTGGTCATATTATAGACGACATGTTATAGTATGACTTTTTTATCATATTTTAGACGACATGTTATAGTATGACTTTTTTATCATATTATAGACGACATGTTATAGTATGACTTTTTTATCATATTTTAGACGACATGTTATAGTATGACTTTTTTATCATATTTTAGACGACATGCTGTAGTATGACTTTTTTTTATCATATTATAGACGACATACTATAGTATGACTTTTTTATCATATTTTAGACGACATGTTATAGCATGACTTTTTTATCATATTTTAGACGACATGTTATAGTATGACTTTTTTTATCATATTATAGACGACATGTTATAGTATGACTTTTTTTATCATATTATAGACGACATGTTATAGTATGACTATTTTTTATCATATTATAGACGACAT
>NW_027211253.1:0-10000 GCF_029030835.1 Brachyistius frenatus
GTGTGTATCATGTGTGTATCATGTGTGTATCATGTGTATATCATGTGTATATCATGTGTGTATCTCATGTGTGTATCGTGTGTATCATGTGTGTATCATGTGTGTATCGTGTGTATCATGTGTGTATCATGTGTGTATCATGTATATATCATGTGTGTATCATGTGTGTATCGTGTGTATCTCATGTGTGTATCATGTGTGTATCGTGTGTATCTCATGTGTGTATCATGTGTGTATCTCATGTGTGTATTATGTGTGTATCGTGTGTGTATCATGTGTGTATCATGTGTGTATCATGTGTGTATCATGTGTGTATCATGTGTGTATCTCATGTGTGTATCGTGTGTATCATGTGTGTATCATGTGTGTATTATGTGTGTATCATGTGTGTATCATGTGTGTATCATGTGTGTATCTCATGTGTGTATCGTGTGTATCATGTGTGTATCATGTGTGTATCGTGTGTGTATCGTGTGTGTATCATGTGTGTATCATGTGTGTATCGTGTGTGTATCGTGTGTGTATCATGTGTGTATCATGTGTGTATCGTGTGTATCATGTGTGTATCATGTGTGTATCATGTGTGTATCATGTGTGTATCGTGTGTATCATGTGTGTATCATGTGTATCTCATGTGTGCATCGTGTGTATCTCGTGTGTATGATGTGTGTATCGTGTGTATCTCATGTGTGTATCATGTGCATCATGTGTGTATCATGTGTGTATCATGTGTGTATCATGTGTGTATCGTGTGTATCATGTGTGTATCATGTGTGTATCATGTGTGTATCATGTGTGTATCATGTGTGTGTGTATCATGTGTGTATCATGTGTGTATCGTGTGTATCTCGTGTGTATCATGTGTGTATCATGTGTGTATCATGTGTGTATCGTGTGTATCATGTGTGTATCATGTGTGTATCATGTGTGTATCATGTGTGTATCATGTGTGTATCGTGTGTATCATGTGTGTATCATGTGTATATCATGTGTGTATCATGTGCATCATGTGTGTATCATGTGTGTATCATGTGTGTATCATGTGTGTATCATGTGCATCATGTGTGTATCATGTGTGTATCATGTGTGTATCATGTGTGCATCATGTGTGTATTATGTGTGTATCGTGTATCTCATGTGTGTATCATGTGTGTATCATATGTATCTCATGTGTGTATCGTGTGTGTATCGTGTGTATCATGTGTGTATCGTGTGTATCATGTGTGTATTATGTGTGTATCGTGTGTATCATGTGTATCTCGTGTGTGTATCGTGTGTGTATCATGTGTATCTCGTGTGTATTGTGTGTCTCATGTGTGTATCATGTGTGTATCATGTTTGTATTATGTGTTTATCGTTTATGTATCGTGTGTAACGTGTGTCTTGGGTGTCGCGTGTGTCACGTTGTTCTGACTTCCTGTTCGGTGTTTCATAATAAAAGGTTCTACTGGTGTTCCGACAGGTGAGTGTCTGTGTCTCAGGTGTCGGACACACCTGAGCTGACTGATCGGATCAGACTGACAGCTGAGATGGAAAAAGCGTTGACCTGAATTCTGCCTGCTCAGCCAATCAGATCACAGCTTTTACAATCGCATGTCTTTTATTCTGAAGGTACGTGTGCTTTGTTTTACTCGTCGCATCAGTTTCCTGTTTGTTGTTCTCTTGTTGTTTCAGGTGTTTAGAGGATGTCTCAGACTCACCTGAGAGCGACATGCGTTCCTCACAGGAAGTCCTGAACTTTTATCTGTTCCTCTTTCTACGTGTCTGTCTTTTATTTTGTAGAACACTTCCTGCAGAAACTTCAGATTAAAGGAGCCCCGATGCACAGTTGTGACACCGATACCGCTTCCGTTTCCATGGCAACGCTGCCCACACAGTCCGAAGGTCACCTGTTCAGACGGAGACAGCAACAGGTGAGCCGGGTCACATGACCGTCTGTCTGACAGAGCCTGACACCTGATAGGACAGAGCCGGCAGTGATGTCATCTGACGGGCTGTAACTAGGCAACCAGGTGACCGAGGAGGAGTAGAAGAAGAAACAGAAAAACAAGACAGAGAGCTAAGGAGGAAGACGAGGAGCAAGACGAGGAGCTGAGGAGGAGGAGTAACAGAGGAGGTGATGGAGCGCAGCGTGATCCGTTTCCGTCACTGTCAGAAGGAGATCTTCTGCTTCTCCCTCCCAGAGGAGTGTCCCAGCTGTGGGGAGGAGCTGAAGGGGAGCAGACTGCAGGAGGCGCCGGTCAGCCTCCCCTCCCCCTCACTGATGGACATAAGACCTCCTGCTGTCTGCTGGTCGCTCCTGGACAGGACAACCTGGACAGGTAAACTACACACAGACAGACGGTGAACTACATAGAGACAGACAGACAGACAGGTGTATAATCACTCCTGTCTGTCCCTCAGAGACTTCAACGGGACATCTGATCTCCACACTGGAATCTCCAACACTCAAGGTAGGACTCTGAGGTCAAAGGTCACAGACAGTTCTTCAGGAGGTGTCGTACCTGCAGCTCACACTGTGTGTGTGTATGTGTGTGTGTGTGTGTGTGTGTGTGTGTGTGTGTGTGTGTGTGTGTGTGTGTGTGTGTGTGTGTGTGTGTGTGTGTGTGTGTGTGTGTGTGTGTGTGTGTGTGTGTGTGTGCAGGACTTGTGTATAACTACACTCGGGGGGGGGTGCGGAGGGATGAGGTTGGGTGGGAGCGCTGCGTCAGCGTTCCTCTGGTCCGACCCGACATGTTCCACCTGCTGGCTCAGTGGGACCAGTACCTGGACCGCTTCTCTGACGGACCCATGTGGGACCCAGCCTGGCACAGGTAGTAGACACACCCACCGGACACGCCCACCAGACACGCACCTGTCTGACTGTCTCACTACCTGTCTATCCACCTGTCTATCCACCTGTCTGTCCTCCTGTCTGTCCCCCTGTCTGTCCTCCTGTCTGTCCTCCTTTCTGTCCACCTGTCTGTCCTCCTGTCTGTCCTCCTTTCTGTCCACCTGTCTGTCCACCTGTCTGTCCTCCTTTCTGCCCACCTGTCTGTCCTCCTGTCTGTCCTCCTTTCTGTCCACCTGTCTGTCCTCCTGTCTGTCCACCTGTCTGTCCTCCTTTCTGTTCACCTGTCTGTCCTCCTGTTTGTCCCCCTTTCTGTCCACCTGTATGTCCCCCTGTCTGTCCTCCTTTCTGTCCCCCTGTCTGTCCCACTGTCTGTCCACCTGTCTGTCCTCCTTTCTGTCCCCTGTCTGTCCACCTGTCTGTCCCACTGTCTGTCCTCCTTTCTGCCCACCTGTCTGTCCCCTGTCTGTCCTCCTGTCTGTCCACCTGTCTGTCCTCCTTTCTGCCCACCTGTCTGTCCCCTGTCTGTCCTCCTTTCTGTCCACCTGTCTGTCCCCCTGTCTGTCCTCCTTTCTGTCCCCTGTCTGTCCACCTGTCTGTCCCACTGTCTGTCCTCATTTCTGCCCTCCTGTCTGTCCTCCTTTCTGTCCCCTGTCTGTCCTCCTTTCTGCCCACCTGTCTGTCCACCTGTCTGTCCTCCTTTCTGTCCCCCTGTCTGTCCTCCTTTCTGTCCACCTGTCTGTCCACCTGTCTGTCCTCCTTTCTGCCCACCTGTCTGTCCCCTGTCTGTCCTCCTGTCTGTCCTTTCTGTCCACCTGTCTGTCCACCTATCTGTCCCCCTGTCTGTCCTCCTTTCTGTCCCCCTGTCTGTCCACCTGTCTGTCCCCCTTTCTGTCCACCTGTCTGTCCCCTGTCTGTCCCCCTTTCTGTCCACCTGTCTGTTCCCCTGTCTGTCCTCCTTTCTGTCCCCCGTCTGTCCTCCTTTTTGTCCCCCTGTCTGTCCCCAGATTCCATGAGGAGGACCAGAACTGCTTCAGTTTCTGTGTGTCCTTCATGAACAGCGTTCTGTCTGCGGAGGGTCGCAGCCGTCTGAGCAGAGACGTGTTCACGGAGATCTTCATCCTGCCGAGGATGAGGAGGGTGTCCAAGTTCACTGCGCTGTACCAGCACATCCAGAGACACCGCTACTACATGGTGGACATACAGGGGGATGCGCAGAGGGACGCGCAGGTCTCCACTTAAAGCAGCCTGACACCAGTCTTACCTCCGTTACCATGGAAACTGATACTTCAGCCTGCCCCAGTGAAACCCAGAAACTGATCAGTGTTTCCACAGTAACAACGACACCTGTCTGACCAGCGTTTCCACAGTAACAGTGTTTCCACAGTAACAACGACACCTGTCTGACCAGCGTTTCCACAGTAACAGTGTTTCCACGGTAACAGTGACCCCTGTCTGATCAGTGTTTCCACGGTAACAGTGTTTCCACAGTAACAGTGACCCCTGTCTGATCAGTGTTTCCATGGTAACAGCAACGCCTGTCTGTGAGTCTGAGGACTCTGAGGAGGTTTACGATGTGAGACAGATAGCACTGACCACTGGGGGGCGCTACAAACACACATCAGCGTGTCTGCAGAAACAGCAGGATCATGTGTTTGTTCGGGCAGCAGCTTGCAGGTCACGTGACATATGACGTCATGTGATGCATACAGAATAAAACCTCAGTCGATCTCCTGTAACGTGTGTGATAATACACTGTATAAGCGTGTCTCCAAAACCCTGCAGATTTATCACTTTATGTTTCTGATCTGAACTAATAATAACAAATTAAATCTTTTTGTACATCAGAAACTAAAATGTTTAAAACTGCGGAGCTCTTGTCAGAAAAATACCAGAGTGAAACATTTTCTGTTTTTACGTCAATAAAGATCTTTGAGTTCCAAAAAACACCAGCAGAAATCATAAACACGTCATATTAAACGGTTTTCATTTTTCCTTCGAGACTGTTTCACATTTTATGAGAAGTCAGGTAAACATACTGGAGAAGGAACCAAAGGAGGGGGCCGACAGTTCCAACCGGACACACATTCAGTGACACCGCAGGTCCGACAGTATATTGACCGACAAACAGTATAGTTGGAAGCTAACAGGCTAGCAGCTGGTATCCTCTCAGAAACACAGACAGTGCGGATCCCCACCGACCCGACCCGCTCCGACCCGACCCGACCCGCTCCGACCCGCTCCCCGTCGGTCTGGGCACCATGCAGGCGGAGTTTCGGGCTCCCCGGCGGCGAACCCGGGTTCATGAGGAGTACGAGGCTCCGCTGCCGGTGAGCCGGAGTCCGGAGGAGAGGAGCCACTTCAGGGCGGAAATCATCAACCAACACGTGCTGGTCTGTCACCCGGACCACATCCAGAAGATCCACAACCAGGTCAACAAACCTTATTTTATTTATATGTATATTAACCAGGTCTGAGTTAAACATGTTAACCAGGTCTGAGTTAAACATCAGCTGCTGGGTTTACTGCCCTCAATTCATTCTGTCGGGATGAACGAGTTTTGGTGTCTTTCAGGGTTATTTTGGTAAAGGCGTCCTTTCCAGAGCCAGACCGGACCACAGCTTCTGTGACCAATGGGAGCGTGAGTTTACACCTGCACAATGACATCATCATGACTCTGGTCCAGTCAGTGCTGCTCACTGCAGTCAGGTGGTCTCTGTTTCTGTTACAGAACACGAAGGTTTGTTTTTACCTGTCGTCTCAAAGTCCAGGTCAGTGACATCACATCCTGTCTGTTCGTATGATGACATCACATCCTGTCTGCTCACATGATGACTTCATATGTTGCCCTCCCTTCACAGGTACAAGGAGCTCCTCAGGTGGGCGGGATCAGCTCTATCTGCTCAGGGATTGAATGAAGCAGCTGTCAATCAAACCTTGATCAGACTCTCTCAGCCGGTGGGGATGGAGGATGTGAGGAGGGAGGTGGGAGGGAGGGAGGAGGGCGAGAAAGGTCAGAAGGCAGAGGAGGAGGCGGGACCAGAGCGAGGAGTCTCTCCCCACACAAAGAGGCCGAGGCCGGGGTCAGAGGTCGAGATGCAGGCCAAGAGGAGCTGCAGGTAGAGCAGTTCACTCTCCAGTCACCAGGATCCACTGAGAAATCTGTCGATTTTAACTTCTGCTGAAGACATGAAACTCGACACCATTCAATATTTCACTGAGGATAATTCAACATGGAGTTTCGATGTGTTTTACTGACTTTTGACCCTGTTTTCATGTTTAAACCCTCGGGTTTATCTCAGGTCAGACCCTCAAGACCTGAACCCTGATCCCAGCTCAGACCAGGGCTCTGATCCTGACCTGGTTTCTGACCTCAGCACGGACTCTGAACCTGATCCTGGTCTCCTGGTTCCAGGCCCTGGTTTTGTCCTGGTGGTCCCTGACGATGAGGTGAGTCTTCCTCTGAGACGTTGTTGTTGTTGTTGTTGTTGTGGTGGTGGTGTTCTGACTTGTTGTGTGTCTGCAGGCTGGAGGTGGAGTCAGGGAGGTGAGGCGGACTCCGCTGTCCTTCTCCGAGTCCCTGCAGCTGAGTCTGGAGGAGGTAACACACCTCCACCTCCCTCCTGCCGCTCCTGTCTCAAAATACTACATTACCCATGAGCCTCAGCTGCTCCAGCATCAGGAAGTGAAGCGATGTAAACACCTGTCTGTCTGCACCTACAGGCCTTCTTCCTGGTCTACAGTGTGGGCTGCCTGTCTGTCTACTGTCAACAGGTGACTGTCTGTCTGTCTGTCTACCTGTCTGTCTATCTGTTAATCTCTCTATATCTCTCTCTCTCTCTCTCTCTACTGTCATGTGACCTCGTCCCTGTCCTGTGTTTGGTCAGGAGCCCCTGTCAGTCATGGAGCTGTGGAGGAAGTTCCGGTCTCTGCGTCCTGACTTCGTCAGCTCGTACGCAGCCTATCATCACTATCGCAGCCGAGGGTGGGTCCCTAAAGGAGGGGGCGGGGCCAAGTACGGAGTCGATCTCGGTAAGACACACACACAGGGGGTGGAGACAGCTGTCAGTCAATTAACAGGTGAATGATAACAAGGGGCGGAGCCTAAAATACACAAACACTACTGTGTGTCTATTTTCAGTTCTGTACAGAAAGGGACCTCCTTTCTACCACGCCAGGTAACACACACACACACACACACACACACACACACACACACACACACACACACATACACAGAGACACACACACGAAGAACATTTAGAACATGAAGAACTGTCTCTGTACGTCCTCCTTGAATAAACGTGTCTGTCCCTCTCAGGTCTTTCTGACTGTTCCCACCTGACAGAACTACAGAACTGTCCTCTGTGTCCCTGAACTGTCCCTGTCCTCTTCCTGTAGTTACTCGGTGGCAGTCGAGCGGACCGACGAGGCGTTCAGAGGCTCCGCGCTGCGTCCATTTTCGTGGCGCTCTCTGGCGGCGCTCAGCCGGATCACAGCTAACGTCTCCAAGGTAACGACTCGTCTGTCTCCACGTTGGACTGTCGATTCCCTTCTGAATACAAACTGTTGGTGTTTCAGGAGCTCATGTTGTGTTACATCATCCATCCTGCCGACCAATCAGAGGCAGAGCTGGACTCACCTGTGTGTCTGAGCCGACTGACGGTTCAGGTAACTGTCAGCATCATTCGGTCTGATTGATCTCAGACAGACGACCTGTCAATCAATGAAAATACGTTGGTCGAAAAGTTTTATTTTCTCAACAGGAAGTGATCGTCAGCCGCTGGGTTTCCTCCAGAGAGCGGGCGGAGCAGGATGACATCTGATTGGCTGACAGGAGAAGCTGAGGATGTCGGTGGTGATGTCACAGAGAGACTGGTGACATCAGTCAAAAGTGAGCGAATCAGAAAGAGGAGGACAAACACGGACGTCAGCCACCACAGAAGAAGAACACTTGGACCAGCAGAGTCTGCAGTCTTGGTTCTGATTGAAAGGCCAGATCCACTTCAGGTGTTCACTGTTCTGGATCAGATCACCGATCGCAGAGGTCTTCGTCAACACTTTTATTCACAGATGAAGATAGAAAACGGTACTTTACATCAGATAAACTCTTCACAGCTTCTTGTTGTCTCTGGCTCCGGTTCTGTCCGGCCACACTGATCTGATTCCAGTGGAGAAAGAACCGCGGTCGGACATGTTTCCGGTGGGTGTGGTCTTCATCTTCATCGTCATCACGTCGTCCTGTTGGTGATGTTGATGGACAGGATGTCGGGCAGGTGGAGGAGAAGGTCCGGTTCTGGTCTCAGGATGATGTGGTTCTGTTGGCGTCATCAGACCGTGACCTTCATCTGGGATGAAAGAATTGTTTCTCTTGGCTCCGTCTTTGTCAGCTCCCCTTGAGAGGCGGGAGTTACTATAGCAACCAGTGACTCGTCAGTCTGTCTGGCTGACTCCTTCATCAGCTGTGTTTGGTGGTTCATGAAGTAAATTAAGTTCAGTGTCGTCATCAATGATAAAATGGTGTTTTGTGTGAAACGTTTCAGCTTTATTGTTTAAACAAGATCCAAAAGGAATAAAAAGTTAACAACAACAGAACAAAAGTAAAAACTGACTGAGATCATTAAAGTTGTTTCAACTTTTAATGTTTAATGTTTGGATCTGATATTAAAAAAAAACATTGTAAAAAGTTTTACAAAATCAGGAAGAAACAAATAAAGTGAACGTTTATAAGCTTAATGTCGAAAATAATTACATGAATAAGATCATTTATATTTCTTTATCATTCAAAATGAATAAGAATCAGTTTTCCTCTGTTTATTTATATCTGTTATCATTCACACACCTTTCAATCAAACATGATGAATGAGGAGATAAAAGAAGATCTCATTTAAAGATATAAATAAGTTATTCCATGTGGGTATGACGTCAAGCTATATGACGTCGATTGAACCAAACTCCTGCAGTCTTCTTCCTGATCACTCAGCTTCGGCTGCCGTGTTTTTATCTCGCAGTAACAAGATCTCGCGATAACAGCGGACCTACTTGCATTTATGCAGGACCGAGTCCCGTCTTGCGCGTGACCGCCGTTACCGAACAGCGACCGTGTTCTGGTTACCACCCACCGTGCCGCTCTTTATCCAGGTAAACCTCAGCTCTGCCCCGGTAACAGCAACCGTCTCGACGTTTAACCGGAGAAAAAGCCGGTAGATGCCGGAGAAACACCGCGCGGTGCTAGCTGCTAGTTGTTAGCTAGCTGTTAGCTGTGGAGGGTGTTTCCGGTGAGCACCGGGCAGCGTCACGAGACTCAGGTGTTTCTCACACACACACACACAATACACACAATACACACACACACACAATACACACACACACACACAATACACACACACACACAATAGACACACACACACACACACACAATATACACACACACACACACACACACACACACACACACAATACACACACACAATACACACATATACACACACACACACACACACAACACACACACAATACACACACACACGTGGTTTAATGTGTTTATTAGTTGAGTCTGACTGTAAAACTGAGTAACGTGTGTGTATTATGTGTGTGTGTGTGTGCATTGTGTGTGTGTGTGTGTGTGTGTGTGTGCATTGTGTGTGTGTGTATTGTGTGTGTATTATGTGTGTGTGTGTGTGTATATTATGCGTGTGTGTGTGTATTATGTGTGTGTGTGTATTATATGTGTGTGTGTATTATGTGTGTGTGTGTGTGCATTGTGTGTGTGTGTATTGTGTGTGTGTGCATTGTGTGTGTGTGTATTGTGTGTGTATTATGTGTGTGTGTGTGTATTATGCGTGTGTGTGTGTATTATGTGTGTGTGTGTTTATGTGTGTGTGTGTGTGCATTGTGTGTGTATTGTGTGTGTGTGCATTGTGTGTGTGTGTATTGTGTGTGTATTATGTGTGTGTGTGTGTGTGTATTATGCGTGTGTGTGTGTATTATGTGTGTGTGTGTATTATATGTGTGTGTATTATGTGTGTGTATTATGCGTGTGTGTGTGTATTATGTGTGTGTGTATTATGTGTGTGTGTGTATTATGTGTGTATGTGTGTGTATTGTGTGTGTGTGTGTATTGTGTGTGTGTGTGTGTATTATGTGTGTATTATGTGTGTGTGTGTGTGT
>NW_027211253.1:15000-30433 GCF_029030835.1 Brachyistius frenatus
AGAGAAAAGGACAGCATAGAGATAGAAGAGAAGAACTGTTGGTGGAGACGACAAGTACAGAGCAGAGACATGCAGCTCCATGACGGGACATCTGGAAAAGAAAGAACAGAAACTACACGAGTGAAGGAACTGAATGGAGACAACAGATAATAAGAAGAAACTATGGGAGAGAAGAAGATGGTGAGGTATGAGTCAGTTAAAGAGTAGGAGGAAAGAAAAGAAGCTCAGCATGTAACGAGGTCCCCCATCAGCCTCGGCCTATAACAGCATAACTAAGGGTTGGTTCAGGTCTACCTGAGCCAGCCCTAACTATAGGCTTTATCAAGAAGGAACGTTTTGAGTCTAATCTTAAAGCTAGAGAGGGTTTCTGCCCCTCCAACACAAACTGGGAGCTGGTTCCACAGGGGAGGAGCCTGAAAACCGAAGCTCCGCCTCCCATTCTACTTCTGGAAACTCTAGGAACCACAAGTAGACCAGCGTACTGAGAGAGAAGTGCTCTGCTAGGATTATATGGTTCTATAAGATCTCTAAGATATGATGGAGCCTGGTCATGTAGAGCTTTGTAAGTCATCAAGAGAACTTTAAATTCTATTCTTGATTTCACAGGAAGCCAGTGAAGAGAAGATAAAACTGGAGAAATATGATCTCTCTTGTTAAATCCCGTCAGTACTCTTGCTGCAGCATGTTGGATCAGCTGCAGGTTTTTAATGAGTAATTTGGACATCCTAACAACAAGGAATTACAATAATCTAGTCTAGAAGTAACAAACACATGAATGAGTTTTTCTGCGTCACGCTGAGGAAGGATTTTCCTGATTTTATTAATATTACGTAGATGAAAGAAGGCAGTTCTGGAGATTTGCTTTATCTGGTGTCTAAAGGACAAATCCTCATCAAAGATGACTCCAAGGTTCCTCACAGTTTTGCTGGAGGCCAAGACAACGTCATCTAGAGTAACTAAGTGATTACAGAAAGAGTTTCTGAGGTGTTTAGCACCAAGTACAAGAACTTCTGTTTTGTCTGAATTTAGAAGCAGGACAACACACACGTGTACGAGGGTGGATCAATAAGTTCAGCCTGCTCCTGTTAAAGGCAGCAGAGTATCAATAACCTTCAAGAAGAAATATTCCAACTGGATCTTCTCTAGACTTATTGATCCGTCCTTATCTCTCCACACACACACTCACATATCCATGTGTGTAAACACACACAAGTGTGACAGGAGGTTTGTGTTTGTTGCTTGTCAGATTGAGAGCATCCAGCTGATGATGGACAGTGAGACCGGACGCTCCAAAGGGTACGGCTTCATCACCGTGAGTCCTTCATCATCATCATCATCATCAGTCAAACTGGGCCAACAGTCCAAAAAACATACATATGACATGTCAGTGAAAACTGAACATGTGACACATGACATCACAGGTCATTACTCAGAGACGTGTGATGTCACAGACGTGTGTGATGTCAGTTCTCAGATGCAGAGTGTGCTCAAAAAGCTCTGGAGCAGCTGAACGGCTTCGAGCTGGCGGGCCGACCCATGAAGGTGGGTCATGTGACGGAGCGGACGGACGCTTCCACGGCTTCGTCTTTCCTCGACAGCGACGACCTCGAACGCACCGGCGTCGACCTGGGAACCACCGGGAGACTGCAGCTGATGGCCCGGCTGGCCGAGGGTGAGGCCACGCCCCCTCTCACACCTGTACACACACCTGCTGACATCAGCAAACACCTGTAACTAGTGTGTCTGCTGCGTGTGCAGGTACCGGGCTGCAGATCCCTCCTGCTGCTCAGCAGGCCCTACAGATGAGTGGAGCTATCGCTATCGGAGCCATGGCTGCTGTGTCAGGTACACTCATCATCATCATCGTCATCGTCATCATCATCATCATCATCATCATCATCATCATCATGACTACAGGTGTGACTGTGTGTGTTTCAGCTGCCATGAATCCGTCTCTCAACATGAACTCTGCTCCTCTCAACCTGCCGGTTCAGCCGCTCGCCACACACTGCTTCCAGCTGTCCAACATGTTCAACCCCCACAGGTAGACACACCTGTCTGTCTCTACACCTGTCTGTCTCTTTTTAATTAGGTGTTCCAATCAGCGATAACTCTGTGTGTGTCTCAGTGAGGAGGCTCCTGGGTGGGAGGTGGACATCCGGCATGATGTCATCGAGGAGTGCAACAAACATGGCGGAGTCGTTCACATCTACGTTGACAAAAACTCCTCTGAGGTACAGGTGACCTTTGACCTCTGACTGTCTCCTTACTGGTCTCTGAACTGTCAACCTCGGTCTCATTCCTGTGTTTGACCTTTGACCTCTGCAGGGAAACGTATACGTCAAGTGTCCATCGATCCCGGCCGCCGTGGCCGCCGTCAACTCTCTCCACGGGAGATATTTTGCTGGTAAGACCTGCGGTCACATGACTGCTGTGGACCAATCAGAGAGCTCTGACATCATCTCACCTGTCCTTTCAGGTAAGATGATCACGGCGGCGTACGTACCCCTGCCCACCTACCACAACCTGTTCCCAGAGTCCATCACTGCAACGCAGCAGCTGGCCCCGCCCCTGCGACGGTGACTCACCAGCAACACTGCCTTCTGATTGGACCCTGGACAGTAGAGCCCGCCCTTTTTTTTTATATCCCCGCCTCCTATTGGTTGTCAGACAGTTTGGTCCATCAGGTCTGAAGATGCGGGCAAGGGACTTTGTTTGTTTGTTTGTTTGTTTGTTGTTTCAGTCGGGACACAAACAACTTGCCCTCTCTCTATTGGCCAGACATCGGGTCACATGTTTGGCACCTCCTTCCTGTTTCCTGCTGTTGATTAGCATTCTGACTATCGTCCAATGATTGAGCTCTGTGAGCTGTGAGGGGGCGGGCCGACAGCGACAGTGTCAGCTGATTGGTTGGTTTAGATCTTTGATATTTAAACTGTTTTTCTAAACAAGATTTGATTTTGTAAAATTATTGATTAAATTTTATTTTCATGTCACTCAGAGCTGCTGTCTCCTGTACTCCCCCCTTCCCTCTTCCTCCCCTCCTCCCCCCCACTTACAAACAAACATTAACAGGTTGTAATTAAATATTTATTTAATATTTAAATAACTCCTGCAGAGACCAACATTTAATCAGTTCTCAGCCTTGTGGACAGTTTGATTCATACAGACATGCAGGTGAGGTCAAAGGTTACACACAGTTCTCACAGGGACTATTTCTTAGTAGAAAATAGTTCCGGAGAACTCTGATCTGGGACCTCATCAACCACAAAACGGTCTAAAAGAGTCGAAACACACCTGACGGTAAATAGTGAACACCTGTCAACATCTTAACACACGGTGAGGACACCTGGTCCACAGACACCTGTCCACAGACACCTGGTCCTCAAACACCTCCAGTTCTGTGTCGGAAAAATGTCATTTCCAGGTTTTCCTCTCTGTTGTTGAACCACTGACCCACATGGATCATTTATATGCATCAAACCTTTATAATATGCGCTGTACTGACCATTGATGGTTGAATGTTGCCGTGTTGAAGGAGGGATGTGAGGCGGATCTACGTGGGAACATTTCTACGTCGATTGTGATTTTTAGGGAACATTCCGTGCGCATGGTTTTATAAATCTGAATTTGCACACCGTTTTCTGCTTTTGTGTTCACGTACACTTTTAGCATAGATCGAGCAATACTTTATTTAAATGAGGTACCTGAAGTCTAAACTCCACTCAGCTCCCTTGTTGGTTCACATTCCTGAGGAATTTAATCATGGTCAGCTGCCTGCAGGTGTTAGAGCTCATTCAGGTGAATGACAGTGATGGTGATGTCATCACGGTACCTCCGGGCCAGCTCTGCTGGCAGACTCAGCATCTTGGCCAGGCGGTTCGGGGCCACGGCTCCGTACCCGTCGTCACCCAGGGCGTGGCGGAGCAGGTGGGTGGCGGCGTTCTGGTCCTCCAGCACTGACAGGACACGCCCCCTCCTCTCCAGCAGGAGGCGCTGCAGGCTGCCCAGTGTCACTCCCACACCGGGAGAGATGGGTCTCTGCTGCTGAAGGCCTGAAAGAGACAAAAAGCTGATCTCGGAGGTCTCACATTTAAATGGTTTTAACAACGATAGATAACACCGCCTCCATCAGTTCACCCTGTGAACTACAACATCATATTAACGATACAGACAAATCAACATAACTGCTGTCAATACTGTGACCTTCAGATCCAGATTTAAAACTTAGAGTCACTTGAACCATGACGACCATGGTCACGTGACCCAGTTCTGGAGGAGGTGTGTCTCTGACCTGTCAGCTGTTCTGCCACCAGCTGAACGACCGCCTGTCGGTGCATCAGCTCCCACAGTCCGTCGGTCGCCAGGACCACGAACTTGTCAGCTGGCCTGATGTTGTGTCGGGTGACCTCTGGCTGGGCACTCAGGTACGGGGGGGTCAGGTAGTGCGACGGCGGCGTCCGCAGCACCTCGTTGACCGCGGACAGGATGTCCGGTCCGGTTTCGTAGACCCGACTCAGCATCTCCGTACTCCATTTGAAGCGGACATCTCCGAATGCCCTGAAGGGCAACAGCAGACCCAGCAGGCGGTCGTGGCGGACCGCGGTCCTCCGCTCCGATGGCGGGTGTTCTCCCACAATCCTTTGCAGCTCCTCAGGGTTCTGTGCATTGTGGTCGTTGGTGAGGCTCACCGCTGACCAGCGCCCGTCCGGCTCCTGGACGCCGAGGATGGCCCGGCTGTCCCCAAGGTTGGCCACGTGCAGGACACCATTGGAGACATGGACGACGCAGGCGGTGCAGCCGGACAACGCCACCCGGAGGGGGGAGGACAGAGACACGCCCTCCCCAGGGATGGACACCCGCCTGTGGACAGAGAGACAGGATTGACCCGGTGACTGAAGGGGAGACAGACTTTAACAATCAACACGGTCCAACCAGGACCGGGACCACAGCGGGAGGACCTGGGTGAGGACAGGGACAGGTGGACCTGGGCCTCCACAGACAGGTCGTAGTCAAGGCGTCGGAAAGCGTTGACCAGCGCTGATGTCACTCTGCTGTCGTCCTGCAGCCAATCAGAGGGCTGAATGAATACACGAGAGACTAGGACTGAGGGGGGTCAGGGGGACGGCTCAGGAGGTTTGATTCTGAGCCTTATCTGGACGCCTGGTTACCTCCTCGTCCTTGTCCTCAAACTCGTCCTCATCCTCCAGCCTCTCCTGCCAGTAGTTGCGGAGGCTGTGGAAGGAGGTCGCTCCTCCGTCGGGGCCGCTGTGGTCTCGGGGGTGTTGGTGCCACTCCATTAGTGGCGGTACGGCTCTCTCCTCCTCCACCGCCCGCTCCACCTCCCCCAGCGTCCTCAGAGGCAGCGTCGCCACGGCGATGTAGTAGAAGAGCCTCTGGCTGATGGCGTGGGCGCACGCCGGCCCAGCGTGACCATCGAATACACCGAACAGGACGCCGCCACGGTCCGGCAGGCAGGTGGCGCTGCTCCGACGATCCTCACTGGGGTGGTTGGATGACAACATGTTGCTATGGAAACCCAGAACACCATGGGAGGCCGAGCCTCGGGGGAGGGTGTGGCTGTACTCGTTAGCCTGGCAACAAAAGACCAATATATATATATATATATATATATATATATATATATATATATATATTCACAGAACTTGCGAACGTCGGATCTTTCTCACCTGGAGGATCCGGTTGATCTGAGCTGAACTCATCTGGCCCGCCTCCTGCCCCGCTCTGTACTTCCTGCTCCCATTGCCTGCTGGGTAATGGAGTTTAGGGAGCTGCAGCAGAGGGGGAGGCGACAGGAAGAGGTTCTGCTGGAACTCAAACCTGCAACGCCCACTGAAGGTTCCTGTTATTCTCAGCATTGCTGCTCTCCAGAACATGGAGGAGAACCAGCAGCAGCAGGAGAACCAAGAGGAGGACTGGCAGCAGAACAAGGCCTAGACCTGAAGGAGGCTCAGAACCCAGGGAAAAAAGAATAGATCCCGGTTAACTCCTCCTCAAACTCACCCTGGTCCTGTTTAACTCACCCGGTCCGGTTAAGTCCTCGTGTCCTCTGATCGGCGTGTGGACAACACTCCAGTAGTGAGACAGGTCTAGACTCTGACTGTCTTTGTTCCAGGCGTTGACCTTTGACCCCGACGTCTCAGTAATCAGTCAACTATAAAATCAGAGATAAGAGAGGAACCACCTGTTGAACCAGAACTGGGACAGAACGAAGAGTTCTACAGAACCAAACGGGTTCTTTTCATTCTGTAAAATTCTGTTGAGAGAAGTTTATGTTGTGATTTAAACAAACTGTGTGTGTGTGTGTGTGTGTGTGTGTGAGTCTGTGTGTGAGTCTGTGTGAGTCTGAGTCTGTGTGTGTGTGTGAGAGTCTGAGTGTGAGTCTGTGTGAGTCTGAGTCTGTGTGTGTGCGTGTGAGTCTCAGTCTGTGTGTCTGTGTGTGAGTCTGTGTATGTGTGTGTGTGTGAGTCTGTGTGTGTTTATATGTGAGTCTGTGTATATATGTGTGTGTGTGTGTGTGTGAGTCTGAGTGTGTGTCTGTGTGTGTGTGTGTGAGTGCGTGTGTGTGTGAGTGTGTATGTGTGAGTCTGAGTGTGTGTGTGTGAGTGTGTGTGTGTGTGTGTGTGTGTGTGTGTGTGTGTGTGTGTGTGTGTGTGTGTGTGTGAGTCTGAGTGTGTGTGTGAGTCTGAGTGTGTGTCTGTGTGTGTGTGTGTGTGAGTCTGAGTGTGTGTGTTTGCGTGTGTGCGTGTGAGTCTGAGTCTGTGTGTGTGTGTGTCTGTGTGTGAGTCTGTGTGTGTGTGTGTGTGAGTCTGAGTGTGTGTGAGTGTGTGTGAGTCTGAGTCTGACTGTGCGTGTGTGTGTGTGAGTCTGAGTGTGTGTGTGAGTCTGAGTGTGTGTGTGTGTGTGTGAGTCTGAGTGTGTGTGTGTGTGAGTGTGTGTGTGTGTGTGTGTGTGTGTGTGTGTGTGTGTGAGTCTGAGTCTGACTGCGTGTGTGTGTGTGAGTCTGAGTGTGTGTGTGAGTCTGAGTGTGTGTGAGTCTGAGTGTGTGTGTTTGCGTGTGTGTGTGTGTGTGTGTGAGTCTGAGTCTGTGTGTGTGTGTGTCTGTGTGTGAGTCTGTGTGTGTGAGTGAGTCTGAGTGTGTGTGTGTGTGTGTGTGTGTGCGTCTGAGTCTGTGTGTGTGTGTGTGTGTGTGTCTGTGTGTGTGTGTGTCTGAGTCTGTGTGTGTTATATGTGTGTGTGTGTGTGTGTGTGTGTAGTGTGTGTGAGTCTGAGTGTGTGTCTGTGTGTGTGTGTGTGTGTGTGTGTGTGTGTGTGTGTGTGTGTGTGTGTGTGTGTGAGTGTGTGTGTGTGTGAGTCTGTGTGTGTGTGACTGCGTGTTTGTGAGTCTGAGTCTGTGTGTGTGTGTGTGTCTGTGTGTGTGTGTGTGTGTCTGAGTGTGTGTGTGTGTGTGTGTGTGTGTGTGTGTGTGTGTGTGTGTGTGTGAGTCTGAGTCTGAGTCTGTGTGTGTGTGTGTGTGTGTGTGAGTCTGTGTGTGTGTGCGTGTGTGTGTGTGTGTGTGTGTGTGTCTGTGTGGGTGTGTGAGTGTGTGTATGTGTGAGTCTGTGTGTGTGTGTGCGTGTGTGTGTGTGAGTCTGAGTGTGTGTGTGTGTGTGTGTGTGTGTGTGTGTGTGTGTGTGTGTGTGTGTGTGTGTGTGTGTGTGTGGTACCGTGTGCAGACTGTGTCCTACAGAGGATACAAACATCTCCGAGGTGAGTTGGATCTCCGGCCGATCACTCGGCTGTTTTCTCCCCGCAGGAGGTGCATGGCCGCCGGGCTGCTCAGCCTCTCCGTCCCCGGAGATGGAGCGCTGCGGAGCAGACAGACTGCGTGTTTACTGCGCTCTGGAGCATATGCTAACCTGCTAGCACGCTAGCTGCCATGACAGCGCCGGGCCTGTCGACGGGGAGACCCGCCGAGCCGAGCCGGAGGAGGAGCGGTCGTCCGGCCGGTGGCCGCACAGAGGAGCCTGCTGGCGGGAGATTCATATCCTCCTCCTGAAGTTCATGTGTCCTCACAGTGGACAGTGTGAACCTGAGGGACACCTGTCAATCACACTGTAACCTCATTGGTCTTCTGTCAGAGACGTCTGATGTTTTTATGATAAACAGGACGGTTAATCAGCGTCTGTCCCTCTGTCTGTCTGTCCCTCCGTCTGTCCCTCTGTCTGCCTGTCCCTCCGTCTGTCTGTCTGTCCCTCCGTCTGTCTTTCCCTCTGTCTGCCTGTCCCTCCCTCTGTCTGTCTGTCCCTCCGTCTGTCTGTCCCTCTGTCTGTCTTTCCCTCCGTCTGTCCCTCCGTCTGTCTGTCCCTCTGTCTGTCTGTCCCTCTGTCTGCCTGTCCCTCCCTCTGTCTGTCTGTCCCTCCGTCTGTCTGTCTGTCCCTCTGTCTGCCTGTCCCTCCCTCTCTGTCTGTCCCTCTGTCTGTCTGTCTGTCCCTCTGTCTGTCCCTCCGTCTGTCTGTCCCTCTGTCTGTCTTTCCCTCCGTCTGTCTGTCCCTCTGTCTGCCTGTCCCTCCCTCTGTCTGTCTCTTCCTCCGTCTGTCTGTGTCTGTCCCTCCGTCGGTCTGAGTCTGTCCGTGTCTGTCCCTCTGTCAATTTGTCTGCCTTTCCCTCCGTCTGTCTGTTTGTCTCTCCCTCTGTTTGTCTGTCCCTCCTTCTGTCTGTTTGTCTCTCCGTCCGTCTGTCTGTTTGTGTGTCCTCCGTCTGTCTGTTTGTCTGTCCCTCTGTCTGTTTTTCTGTCCCTCTGTCTGTCTTTCTGTCCCTCCATTAATTTGTCTGTCTATCTGTTTATCTCTCCCTCCGTCTGTCTCTCTGTCCTTTCGTCTGTCTGTCCGTCCCTCCATCTGTTTGTCTCTCCCTCCGTATGTCTGTTTGTGTGTCCCTCCGTCTGTCTGTCTGTCCCTCCCTCTGTGTGTCTCTCTCTCTGTCTGTCCTCCCCTCTGTCTCCCTCCAGCAGTCGTCGTGGTGATGAGCAGTACCGAGTGTTTCGGTTGTGGCCGTAGTGGTCACTGGGTGAAGAACTGTCCGAGCGGCGGTCGAGGACGAGCAAAAGGACGCGGCCGCGGAAAAGGTGAAGACACGTTAACGAATGAAAGAACGTACACGTGATGATCTGTCTTCTTGTCCCGGTGTCCTCTTCACATCCCTCCTGTCCTGACTGTCCTGCCTGTTCTCACTGTCCCACTTGTCCCACCTGTCCTGACTGTCCCGTGTCCTGTTACAGACCTGTTCTGCTACCGCTGCGGGGAGCTGGGACACGTGGCCAGAGACTGCGAGAGGACGGAGGACGGTGAGGACACGCTGTTGCTCTGAGACACAAACACCCGGTGGATGTTTAAAGCTAAATGATGAGCATCTGTTGAGTTTTACCTGCAGACAGGTAGAGACAGGTGTGTCCTTCCAGTCCTGAGACAGTGACGGCCGGTGAGCTGTTGACTGCTGTTGTCCCCGCAGCCTGCTATAACTGTGGCCGAGGAGGTCACATCTCCAGAGACTGCAAGGAGCCCAAGAAGGAGCGCGAGCAGCTGTGCTACAACTGTGGGAAGGCGGGGCACATGGCGAGGGACTGTAACCACGCCCACGAACAGAAGTGCTACTCCTGCGGCGGCTTCGGACACATCCAGAAGTGCTGCGAGAAGGTCAAATGCTACAGGTAAGCTAATGCTACAGGTAAGCTAATGCTACAGGTAAGCTAATGCTACAGGTAAACTAATGCTACAGGTAAGCTAATGCTACAGGTAAGCTAATGCTACAGGTAAACTAATGCTACAGGTAAACTAATGCTACAGCTAACCCTCCAGTCTAACCAGTTTGACCAGTATAAACCAATATAACCACAATAAACCAATATGACCAGTATAATCAGTCTGACCTATATGACTAGTATAAACCAGTATGACCAGTATAAACCAGTATAACCAGTATAAACCAGTATGACCAGTATAACCAGTATAAACCAGTATAAACCAGTATGACCAGTATAAACCAGTATGAAGAGTAACCAGTATAAACCAGTACAACCAGTATGAACAGTATAAATTTGTATAAACCTGTATGACCAGTGTAAAACAGTATAAACCAGTATAAAACAGTATGACCAGTATAACCAGTATAACTAGTTTTACCAGTATAAAACAGTATGACCAGTATAACCAGTATAACTAGTTTTACCAGTATAAAACAGTATGACCAGTATAACCATGTCCCTGCAGGTGCGGGGAGGTCGGCCATGTTGCGGTTCACTGCAGCAAAGCATCGGAGTTGAACTGTTATAACTGCGGGAAGTCAGGTCACCTGGCGAAGGAGTGCACCATCGAAGCTACCAACTAGCTGACCCACCTGACTCCGCCCACCATCCCACACCTCTGCTTTCTCTTCTCATTCCCTCCGATCCTCCTCTTCTCATTGGTCCGGAGGCCTGTCAGTCAGCCTCGCAGCAGCCAATCAGAGCGGGTGGAGGAAGGAGGAGGGGCGGACACTAAGACACTCTTCTTTTCAAAGGAAAGTCAGAATCTGTGTTTTTAGTTTGGTAGCAGTGTCACCAGGTACGAAGCTTTTTATCAGAATCCTTTCTGCCCAGCTGATTGCCTGAGGGTAAAAAAAAAAAAGACAAAAAGTCAAGCCCTCCCTCAGCCCAAAGGGGGCGGGGCGCTTCCAGTTAACTTTATTTAAGTTTGTCTGAGAGAAATGTGATTGGTTCCAGCAAACAGCCAATCGGCTCGCTAGACGAACAAGAAATCAGAGCCGGTCACAGCAGTCGACAAAATGAACATGAATTACTCACGTTACATGTTCGCTAACACCAACAATAACAACAATAAAACACCTTTTTCAAAACAAAAATTTTAATCGTGGAGGAGCAGAAAGTTTTCACAAAAGATCCAAATGTTATTTTTGTACAAAATGTCACGTAGAGCGAAAAATGTCCTTTGTTTGTAACACAGACTGAGTTTAACCTGAAAATAAAGTCCTGAGGAGGCATTCAGTCTGATCACTTCACAGCACAGACACGTTCCTCTTCACTCAGGAGAACAGTTCTCACCGCATTCCCCAGAGAACCGGCCGAGTGGAACAGATGAGCAGCAATGGAACAAGAACAGTGCTTTCGTGTTTAATCCATAAAGTGATGATCAACAAATCAAACTCACTTCATGCTCTCAGATTTCAACCAATCAGCAGTCAAACTGAATAAACTGGTTTATTTTTAATATGTCAGTAGTTTATTAAGATGATGTGTCATGTTTATTCCCTCCAGGAAACATCAAGCAGGAAAATAAATCTCAATAAAACACTGAAGCTGTGATTTAGACATTTATCTGACAATAAGTCTCCTGCAGCAGTTCTGGAGCTTTCAGCCACATCACCTGGTTTTCATCATCAGGTTCAGTTCGCTCGGCTGCTGTTGAACTTTCAGAGAAAGTCGAGGAGTTCTTGTCCACATGGAATCCAGATTTTAGTGGTTTAAATTATTTTTTGAGTATTTTATTTTATTACATGATATTTCAACGGGCTCCTCCAGTAGGTGGCAGTAGTGGGACAGCAAAGACGCCAGGAAACCGGAAACAGCAGAAGAATTGAGTGATTTACTTCCTGTTACGAGTGTGCGTGTGTTGGTGGTTCGGACTCTCGGTTCGGTTCTTCCACAGACTACATTAAAGGTTTCTTCGGGTTCGGGACTGAAAGAGAAGCCGCGGAGATGGTGAGCAGCGACGGGCAGCGTGCTAATCCCATTAGCTTGTTAGCTTCACGGAGAGGAAACGGGTCCGTTAGGTAGGTAGGTAGGAATGAATAGTCAGCTGATGGAAAGTTTGGTCCTCATTTACTGTGTGCCGAACTGTTCCGAAACCATCAGTGATGAGACCAAACTCTTCACTGACCGTCCGAAGTGCTCGGAGACACTCTCCAGGATAAAGTGACAGAATGTTGAGTGGAGTCTGGTGGGAGCCGGCGACACTGGAACTATCCCGCTCCAAACTTAATGTTCAGTGAATTTTATTGAAGGTTCAGTTCATGACGTGAAGTTTTAATTAGACTCATTTCTCCATGTTTAATTTCAGGTAAAGATTTACTTTTTGAAGATTTAAGAAGTCCCAAATTAAAATAAGGTTAAAGTCACTGCGAGTCTAAACTCACAGCAAACAGAAAAGTCTTCATTGTATTGTGTTCATTATTGATTCCATCTGACATAAAACGCCTGATTTTCTTAAATGGAGTCTGGTGGGAGCAGGTCGCTTTACTTTCATGTATAAATAAATCAGCTGAAGAGTTTTCAGTTGTAACTGCTGTTTGTTTGTTTGTGTTTGTACAGGCGAGGAACGCTGAGAAGGCCATGTGAGTCCCTCTGTTTATAAACGGTCTGTCTGCCTGTCTGTCTGTCTGTCTGCCTGCCTGTCTGTCTGCCTGCCTGCCTGTCTGTCTGCCTGTCTGTGTCTGCCTGCCTGTCTGTCTGCCTGCCTGCCTGTCTGTAACAGGCATGGATCAATGACACAACGAGCTTCAACTGTAATTTGAAGTCTTAGAGAGACTCTTATAGTTGCAGTCTTCAGCTCACCTGGTCAGTTGTCACGGTGACGAGGCTGACCTGTCGGGTAGATGAAGTTTAGTGACTCAGATATTAAAGTTTCAGATTTTTCACTGTTTTTGTTTTAGTTTAAATCTGAAGGAGTTCTGCAGCCGTCACACTGAACTGGGTCACCTGTGTTCCATTGTGGTTCTACTGGGATCTGTGGTTCTGATGGGTTTGGTTTTGTCTGGTTCTTCTGGGGTCTGTGTGGTTCTGTTCTGTTGTTTTGTGGGTAACATGTCCCTCTACTGTGTCTCTCAGGACAGCCCTGGCCCGGTTCAGACAGGCTCAGCTGGAGGAGGGAAAAGTCAAGGTGAGGTACTACTGAAGACTGTCTGTCTCTCTGACCTGTCTGTCTCTCTGACCTGTCTCTCTCTCTTTGACTTGTTTGCCTGTAGGAGAGGAGACCTTTTCTGGCCTCAGAGTGCAGTGAACTTCCCAAAGCTGAAAAATGGAGACGACAGGTATTCACACGCAGTACACATTGTAGTACACGCTGTAGTACACGCTGTAGTACACACTGTAGTACACGCTGTAGTTCACGTTGTAGTAGAAGTACTGCTGTAGTAGTCGTAGTACTGCGGTAGTAGTAGTACTGCAGTAGTTGTAGTAGTAGTACTGTAGTAGTAGTACTGCGGTATTAGTAGTAGTACTGCAGTAGTAGTAGTAGTACTGTAGTAGTAGTAGTGTAGTAGTGTAGTGTAGTACTGCAGTAGTAGTAGTACTACGTAGAAGAACTACGTCTTCCTCCTGAAGTCGACCACCATCTCTCTGGTCTTGGCCACGTTCAGGAGCAGCTGATTCCTTCCCGCCCACTCCACAAAGTCCTCCACTACTTCCCTGTACTCGTCCTCCCGTCCATCCCTTATACACCGACCACTGACTCCACTGACTCCTCCTCCCGTCCATCCCTTATACACCGACCACTGCAGAGTCATCAGAGAACTTCTGCAGATGTCTTGACTCTGAGTTGTTCTGGAAGTCAGTGGTGTAGAAGGTGAACAGGAAGGAGACAGAACAGTTCCCTGAGGAGCTCCAGTACCACTGACCACCGTATCAGACAGCACACTGCCCAGACGGACAAACTGTTGTCTGCCTGTCAGGTAGTCATTGATCCAGGAGACGGTGGGCGCATCCACCCCCTCCACCCGCAGCTTCTCACTCAGCAGCAGTGGTTGGATGGTGTTGAATGCACTGGAGAAATCAAAGAAAATGATTCTCACAGAGTCACCGGTTCCATCCAGGTGAGACTGAGCTCGTTGCAGCAGGTAGATGATGGCGTCGTCCACTCCCACACGAGGCTGGTACGCAAATTGTAGAGGGTCCAGAGAAGATTTCACCAGCGGCCTGAGGTGGGCCAAGACCAGCCTCTCCAGCACCTTCATCACATGAGATGTGGTAGTACTGTAGTAGTAGTACTGCAGTAGTAGTAGTAATAGTAACTGTTGACCGTGGGTTTTTTTCAGATCATCAGTGAGATCTCAAAGAAAGTCGCTCAGATCCAGAACGGTGAGTTTAGACCTGGATCCTGTCTGTCTAGCTCTGACCTGTTTCTCTGTCCCTGACCTGTCTGTCTGTCTAGCTCTGACCTGTCTCTCTGTCCCTGACCTGTCTGTCTGTCTTTGAACTGTCTGTCTCTCTGTCCCTGACCTGTATGTCTGTCCTGACCCGTCTGTCTGTCTCTGACCTGTCTCTCTGTCTATCTCTGACCTGTCTCTCTGTCCCTGACCCGTCTCTCTGTCCCTGGCCTGTCTCTCTGTCCCTGGGTTGTCTCTCTGTCCCTGATCCATCTCTCTGTCCCTTGCCTGTCTCTCTGTCCCTGACCCGTCTCTCTGCCTCCAGCTGGTCTCGGTGAGTTTAGGATTCGGGATCTGAACGATGAGATCAATAAGTTGCTCAGAGAAAAAGGTCACTGGGAGGTTCGGATCAGAGAGCTCGGAGGACCCGACTACGTGGTAATTATTACACAACGAGAACATCATACAACAATAACATCATACAACATCATACAACATCATACAACAATAACATCATACAACAATAACATCATACAACATCATACAACAAGAAGATCATACAACAATAACATCATACAACATCATACAACAATAACATCATACAACAAGAACATCATACAACAAGAACATCATACAACAATAACATCATACAACAATACACAACAAGAACATCATACAACAATAACATCATACAACAATAACATCATACAACAATACACAACAAGAACATCATACATCAATAACATCATACAACAATAACATCATACAACAATACACAACAAGAACATCACAACAAGAACATCATACAACAAGAACATCATACAACAATACACAACAATAACATCATACAACAATAACATCATACAACAATACACAACAAGAACATCATACAACAATACACAACAATAACATCATACAACAAGAACATCATACAACAATACACAACAATAACATCATAGAACAATAACATCATACAACATCATACAACAATAAAATCATACAACAAGAACATCATACAACAATACACAACAATAACATCATACAACAATAACATCATACAATAATACACAACAAGAACATCAAACAAGAATATCATACAACAATAACATCATACAACAATACACAACAAGAACATCATACAAGAACATCATACAACAATACACAACAAAAACATCATACAACAAGAACATCATACAACAATACACAATAACATCATACAACAATAACATCATACAACAATACACAACAATAACATCATACAACAATAACATCATACAACAAGAACATCATACAACAA
>NW_027211254.1:0-30157 GCF_029030835.1 Brachyistius frenatus
CCTCTGGCAAAATCCATCACAGTACAATAACACTGTTGACTGTGTTTCTTGGTTGCTTGTATATTATATATATAGATATATACTGTACTGTATGTATATATATATATATATATATATGTTGACTGTGTTATTGGTTTGTTGTATATAATATATATAGATATATAATGTATTGTATATATACTGTATATGCTGTGCATTTTATATTTTATATTTATATTTTTTACTGCTATTACTGCTATTTTATTTTATTGCTTTTCTATTATATTATTCTATTCTATTATTTTATTCTGTTGTTTCTATTATTGCTTCTGTATGTATGCTGCTGTGGCGAAAAAATTTCCCCTCGGGGATTAATAAAGTATATACCTACCTACCTACCTACTGTCATAAGTAATCCAAAGAGACTTCACACCCCAGCATTCACATCAGGTCAAACTATATTCACCCCTCTGTTCCTGAGACCTGCCACCCTGAAACAGTTTGAAAACCCCCTGATCCAAATTTAAACATCGGACTAACTGCATGTAGAATATCATCTTATTTCATTCATCATTTTTTCATTAGGTTGATCTGATCTGCTCTGGTACTTGACAAAGTCAGAGACATTGATATATTTCGCTACGTGTAGCTTGTGGATGGTAGATAAGAACGGCAGTGTTGTTCTGCACCACACAACAGCAATAAAATCCATCAAGTTCCGATTCACAATGAGAACACAGTATAGATCCAGTATAATAGTACAAAGCATTCACAACTACCTCTGAGAACATTGTGGCCACATCATTAAACAGACTTTAATGGTCCGCCGTGTTCCTAAAGGAGATGACTTTGGTCTGGAAAAGTCACTAAATGGGATTGGTTGAATGGCGTTCGCAGTTGCTATGCTAAAGAAATTGGACCAATCCCTAGCCTATACTTTAACCCTTCCCCTGCTGGGTCAGCGCCTCATACAAGGGATTAAAACCGTGTCTAACCCCTGGATTACTGCACTGCTTCCTGCACTATATGATGCACGGTCCATTCTGAGTTTAAATAACACAGGACTCCTTCAAATGTAAGTCCGGTTTGGGAATGTAATACAACATCTTTTGATTTAATGAGACTATAAATAGTCACAGAGACGTCCACAGATGAACATTTTCATTTGTTACAAACTCCGCCAAAACTCCCATTGACCTTCACGGCATCAGGGAGTGAATTCTGAAGCATTTACGGATGCAAAACATGAGCAATGGGCTCCTGTTAAGAAGGATGAGGAAGGGTGAGCAATAATATGCCCGATTATTGTTTTCTTTCCCCTCCGTTTGGTTCTGGGTTTCCTCTAAAGATCCCTTTAATATATGGTTTACATGTATTGTTGATAATAAAACGTACTGGTAGTATTTCTATGAAAACATTTGAACCTGCAGGTACAACTCATGAGCTCAGTGGAAGGTTTTATACTAAAGGGTACTTCTTTTAAAACTTCGTAAAAAACAATGTTGCACAAACGTACACGCATGTTCTGTGTGCTCGATGAGTTTTCCTGATTGTAGTTGACAAAGTCCTTACCTGCTATTGAGCGTGACAGTAATCTTTAATTCATCTTTTCTTGGTCTGGGAGACCAGAGATCTTTAACAGAAAACCTGCATTACAGTTTGAGCTGTGGAAGACGTGGCAAAAATCACCACCTCGTTGTATAGATCCCTGTCAGCTAGTTTTGACTATTTACTCAACATTGGTGGTGGAAAGTAACTACAATAAAAACCTGTATATTACTTGACTTGTGTACTTACATTTTTTGCTACTTCATACTTCTACCTCCCTATATTTCAAATGTAAACATATTGTTGAAACCACTACATGTAACTAACCAATACACTGTAGTTACCAGTTACTTTGCAGATTATTGTTTTAAACAAAATATGTGCGCTTTAAAAAAAAAAAAAAAAAACCTGTTTTAGATAAAGCTACCAATGTGTCTATAAAGTGGTGCAAAGTTGCTTGGCCTTGGCCAGCTTCCAACCTGTGCAACACTTGAGCAAGGTATTTAGTGTCAGTCCAACACTACTGACTCACTGTAATGTTGGACGGGCAGACCTAAAGAGAGACGTCCATTCATCAATGTCTCTCTAGGGTCTAACCATCTAACTACCATTAATGTCTTTCTTGGGCCAACAAATACTCCACTGCAAACTAAATGGTTCCATCAGTGCAAAGCACACAGGCAATAGCTCATAACTGTGACCACGTGTGTTGGGATAGATTTATTTTAGCCGTCACATTTGTTATTCACATCTCATGATGTCTACAGCTATGATCAATAGTGTACAATAAACAACAAACAATCTTTCCTTTAATACGACAGAGGGAAAGTATTGGTCTCTCGGGCACTGCCTGTGGCGCCACAGATCATACCTGCAGCTGCAGCTGCTGAATAATAGACGAGCACATTAAAAAGAGCAGAGGTGTTAAACCAGGAAGCTGTGTGACATCACACCCCTAAAACAACACAGCTGTGCGAGCCCTGAACCGGCTTTAGTTTGCTCCGTGCTGTTGTTGGAAGCCCGGAGTATTGTTTTCTCCTCGGGGGGTTTGGCCATAGTTTCAGTGCAGAGATTAATTCCTGCTAGTACATTATATAACACTATTGTTACAGATGCAGCAGATTTATTGGTCCCACTGTATGTTTTGCATGCAACAGTAAATAAATACTAGACTGCTACTCTGATGTGATGCAGTTTGTTGGATGGTTTCTGTAATACACCATTAACCTCGATTGATGCTGTTCTGTTTCAGTGTTCTGTAGTTTGAACGATGGTTTCAGTGCCAAAAACAACTATATTAGTAACTTTAATCCAAACAAATATCTTTGTTTGCACACTGATGATGGAACAGGAGGTAGGACTCTACTTTATCTCCTGATACACTGAACAGGTTGCCTTGTGTTTGAGTGAATTAGTTTGACTTGTTTTCCTGTTACAGTGACGTTTCAAGCCCTGCGACTGGTTTCCCTTTTGATCCAAGGTTGTAAATTGCAGTCAAGATGTGCCTTCAGTGTTTGAAGTGTGGGTTTGACCACCAGCTTGATCAGTAGAGCTGCTAACATTAGCATCTTTATTACTTTCAGTAGGTACAGGTTTTAAAAATGCTGATATTCTGGTCGTGGTTTTTAGCAGGTTATCGAGGTTTGTCCATTGACAGCTTAACTTTAGGCTTTTTACAGTCACGTAATGAGTGTAGCTGTCATCAACTCGAGTAACATTCACCTGTGTCCACCTTCAGCCGAGCAGGAAACCAGACTTTCAGTGATAGAAAAATGCATGAGCGACTCTCTTACTGAGCTGAAATGAAACAGGTGCACAGGAACTAAATAAATAGTATTTTCTGGATGTAACCGCTGTTCTACGAGTATGTTTCTACTTTGTTTCTTTCAGGGAGGCGGGAGGTCGAGTTGGCGGGGCGTCCCAACCTTTCAAGACAATGGTAGGGGAAACGCTGGTCTTGTATTGGACCACTGAAACGAGGCTGGCTGGTTGGAGATAATAGGTTTCCATTTTTTTGGTTAATTGTCTAGTATTCATCCCAAATTTAGAGCCAGCCTACCCCCATGAGGATTAAGTCCACCCTGCCAGCGCGTCACAAATGGCCGCTCATATCCCTCACCCTCTCTCTGACCTTCCCTCCTGTTTTCGAAGAAACTGGTGTGCACCGTTGGCTCTGGCAGCACAGATCCCAGACTGGATCCTTGAACATGATTCTTTGAACAGAGGGAGTGAGTCAACGAGGGCAGGGACTACGAGAGGAGGAAGAAATCATCATGACGGGAGCTATGAGTGTTTTTATGTCACTCCTTCAAGTCCCCAATGATTCCTCTGGGTTTACTGCTGCTGCTGCTGCTGCTGCTGCAGGGAGCAATGTCTGACTTCCGTCTCCACTGCCACAATGATTTGTCTTTCTTCTAAGACCCATGCATCTAGCAGCTCTGAATGAGGCCGTCTGCTTGGCTGGACAACTACAGTCTTGTTTTTGTGGTTCTCGTGATACTCACCAAAGTCACTGGTGAATTTCTGGGAATGTGGCGGTATCGCAAAAAGTTCTGATTGGGCAGTGAGATGATCAGATAGGTTGTAAACAACAATTCAGTACGAAAACCAATTGTTTTCGGAGATGAATCTTAAACGCAAAACAGGAATTGGATCCGTAATCTTGTTGTGTCATTGCTCATCTTCAATCTTTCGTCAAAATGAGTTGAGACAGCAAAGTACAATGATTATAACTAATTAAAATGATAATTGTGTGGAGTTGGGAGACTTGTGAGATGGACATTAAAGAAAGAATAGAAACAGTGGAGGCCGATATTTCCCGACTTTTAGTTCTATGGGTCAAGCTAAAAAATAAATTGTACTTTAAGTGATTTCTTTTTTTAACTATTAGAAAACTAATTTGAAAAAATAAAAGAAGATGAGAGAATTGGATGATCGCACATTACGTTGCCTCTACTTAAAAGTTCAACTACTAGAGCACATATAATAATATCTGTATGATATCCAGACCAGAAACATTTTGAATTTTGCAAATGACAGTGATTGTTTACATATTTCATATATTTGTACCTGACAAATCATGACAATATGCTTACAGTATATTATATACACTGAGTATTGGACTAAATACTGGTCAGACAGAAAGCGATATTGAGTTGTGGAAAACAACTCTTGTACAGAGAAAACAGTGATTTCAGTCCACTATATTTTGCGGTGCCGTGGAGGTAAACAAATCCTCGACTGACAGAAGCAATGTGATTATATCTCTGAATTGAGGCATCTCAGAGGATTACATCAGTCGCTACAATTTAAAACAAGTAATGAGTACACTGAAATTGGATTTTGAAAGTAGCTCCCGCCTCTCTGGCTCTAAGCCAGGCCTGATGAGTTTATGTAATCCCACAGTTTGCCAGTATTGAGGCAACTGAATGCATTCACTGTTAGAATGCAAACAATACATCACGGCAGTAAAGAAAGGTGACAAACTGAGGCTGTGATTTAATGGGGCTGAGTTACAACGACAAGCTTTGATCTTTTCAGTGCATTGGTTTTAGTACAGAATTGGTCATACAAACTCATATTATTCAATGTGTGTCCAGCAACAACCTTAGAAAATAGAAACCACCATCGCTAATTGGCCAAAGGAAACTGATGTAACTATAAGATGAATCCCCTTGAGGCTGGTATTGTTGTGTTCAAAAGCCCATTTATAATTGGAGCATTATCTGATGTGATGAGGATGTTACAACCCACCCTCCTGTCTGTCTGTGTTGCTGGCGAGAATGCCTTCTAGCAATGGCAGAGGCTTTTCTGTGCTCCAAGGTTAAGTAATAACAAACAAAAGCCCGACAGTGACAAATACAGAGCCTTTAGTTTTTGGCTTCTACTGTAAAATATCCTCTCACACCAGTTTTTTTTTCCCACTTGGAGGAGTGTGGGTGCATGCTGCGATGATAGGAGCTGATGTATGTGGTGTGTAATGGTACTGAGCCGGCATTAAGTGAAGCATGGCCGTACAACGATCAGACGTGAAGAAAACAGGTGCCGCTCCCTCTTTGAATTAGTATCTCGTGCCGGCATGTGAATCATGAGGATGTTTCTTCATTCAGCCTGACAGACATGACAGCAGTCCATTGAGTCTGATGGTCTCTAGTTAACCAGTTTAACCACTAACAAGCTGATTGCAGCTCCATAATGCCGTCCCAATGGGCCCCATGGCAGAAAACTAAAAGAAAGCTAGCAGCACTGATAAACAGTCGCATCCACTAACAAGAGGAAATGAGAGCAGATGTAGTATCATGTAGCATTAAATATCAATAACTGCATTGCAGACTGAGCCAAGCGTTTTCTATACAGTGCTATTAATAGGTCAGAGTCCAGTCAGCAAAACTGACACACGGAAGTAACGTCCAACCACACACACACACACACGCACACGCACACGCACACGACACAAGCCTACTCAGGCTCATAAATAGTTGGAAACAGGGGAGGGATCGATACAGAGGATGACTCAGATTGCACGGCCACGACAGCGCAAAACAGCCCCAAATGCCTCCCTCCAAACCAAATATAGCCTCTGAGATCTAATACTGAGCTCTGTATTTACCTCCCAGTGCTGCGGAGAGCAAGCCAAGGACAGGCAGGCTGCATGCTAAAGTGCCTTGTCACTTTGGGCAAAAAAACATTCAAAGTAAAAAAAAAAGAAAAAAAAAAAAGGGCTAAGCCGTTAGCACCAGCCCAGCATTGGAACGAATACACTGTAGCAATTAACACAGTGTCGTCCGGACAATGAATCGCGGCCTTGAAGGATGACTGTTTGGACAAAAACAGATAGACACTGGCCTTCTTTCCCTGAACAACAAAGTCAAGACAAACGGCTTCATCAGTTCAATTCAACAAATGGTAAAACCTGAGGTGAGAGCAATCAGAGGTGTTTTGCCCCACTTAAATCTCCCATTTGAAAAAGTTATTTTGTAATGATATCCTAAAGATTCCTCAACAGAGAAACATGCATTCAACAATGCTGTGTACCCTGAATCTTAAGGCTTTTATTCATTATGTCAGCTTTGATTCAGAGAAACATTTTTTCCCTCAGATCGGTACGGTACTTCTGACTCGCCAAAAACATATTCAATTCATTCAAATGCTCAGAGAGTGACAGAAAAATGGCAACAAAAATACGACCAAGCGTGGAGAGGATGAAGTCAGCTGATCAGGCTCGTTGTGAGTGGATGTAACTTGGCATCGAACTTCGATCGATATGGAAAGCGTTGAGCGAAAAGCTCCGAGCAACCACTACTGCCCGTGTCGGCAGGACTGCCATTTTCCTTTAGCGAAACAAAACAATAGAAAGCTCCGTCAAGGAGAAATCATCAAACAGGAGTTCAATGTCAGGCCAAATGAAAGGCACGAATCGGAATAGCATTTCAGTCTGATTATTGGACTAATGGCTGATGGCGCCAAAAAACCTGATACCTCTGAGTATTCAGTCTGCAGCAAATCACTGCATTGTTTCAAGGAAAATTCACAGATCAAAGAAAGCGTCAATCCCTCACACGAATCCTTTGCGTTTGCATTATTTTAAAGTACAAACTAAAAAACTACAATGACTCCTTGGGAGGGTTTACCTGGAATTTAAAAAACGCAAGAAAAAAAGGTCCAAACTAATGCAACAGAGGCAACAAGTACACAAAGTCCCAACTTCCCAATAACACAACTTGGTAGTGTCTCAATAAACACTCACTTCTTTCACACTTCATGCCCACAATTTCCTGCACAAGCCCTAAAAAAAATTATTTTCTCCAACCTAAGATAACCCTGATGACATCATCGGAGTTAATATTGAAAATAGCTCCTCCAGAACAACAGGAGACATTTGAGTTTTTGCAGGATGGGGCGCACTAACCATGAAAGGTCAATTGATCTTGATGTGTAAATACACTCTTTGGTGGGTAAGTAATAAAAGAAGGGAGAAAGAACATGTTGGGGTTATTGTACTGTTTGCTCTTTGAGCATTTCCTCTGTTTGTAGCATTGAGCAGCACTAAGCAATTCTTTGGAATATGCATACACACACAAAAACTCAGATAGATCTATCTATCTATCTATCTATATATATATATGTATTGCATCACAGCCATTATATCAGGTGGATGTCACTCAATACAACACGTCTGAATTAAAGACCAGCACTAGCTGGATCTAACGCTTAAATCAGACACCACCATAACAATGCAACCTTCACACCCACACATGCACACCGACACCATGTCGCACTCATTGGCAGGTGCAGCCTCTGAGCGGCTTGCCAAACAGACAGCCGTCCACAATACAGGAGAGGAAACCACCCAGGAACAAGCACCAGCCATGCTAGCACGGCTAGCAGGTTGCGTTTACACAGTCACTGCCTGCAATGCGTGGCATGACGAGCGATAAGGCATGAATCCATCACACAACCTAATCATGGCTGAGGATAGATCTCCCACGAACACACACACACACACACACACACACACACACACACACACACACACACACACACACACACACACACACACACGCACGCACGCACGCACGAAAGAACCCAGGCAAGGACACATTCGTCCCAAAAATCCATTGTCTTGGTGTCTGGAGTGGAAACACAGATGGATGGATGAAAAGACGGACGGACGGATGGAAGGATGGATGGATGGATGGATGGATGGAGGATAGATATCTGATAGATAGCTCACCGGTTTGCCTTCTTCCTTTCTCTCCACCTCTTTCAGCACATTATCCAGTCTAAGTGTGCGTGTGTGTGTGTACATGTATGTGTGTGTATGTGTATGTGTGTATGTGTGGTGAGCCGGCGAGCATACACACTGCTACATCCCCTCCTCTCCCTCTCTCTGACGATCCCTCCCTCTTTCTCTCTCCTCCCCGGGATTTATTTAATTATTTCTCGCCTCTCCCGCTTGCTCGCTCACCCTCCCTTTCTCCCTCTCCACTCCCCCTGCCCCCCTCCTCCCTCCCTCCCTCCCTCTCTCGTCACAGCTGATAGAGTCGACTTGCCTCTCTCAAGGCTCTTTAATTCTCTGTCTCTGTCTGTTTCTCCCTTCTGCTTCCAGAACTTGTTGTCCTCGATGAAGTCGTATCTCTGCTTTTTTTTGGCAGAGCAGGCCGAGCCCAAAATAGAAGAAAAAAGAGAAAAACCAGAGTGCCTGCCTCGTATATTAGGAGCTGATATCTGCATGGTACAGTGCTCCCCCTCTCCCCCCCCTCTCTCTCTCCCCCTGTCTTTCACTTTCACACCGTGTCCCTCGCCCGCCTCTGTGTGTTGTGTGATGCAGCAGCGCTGTAGGCTCCTCCCTGGAGAAACAGCGGTGGCACACAGCTGAGAGAAAGAGAGGGGGATGCTGGGAAAAAGTGGTGGCAATTGGGAGGAGGGGGAAAGAGGAGGGTGGGGCGATGGGGGTGGGCGGGGCTTGGTGGTGGGGGGGTTGGGGAGCACGCGCGGGGGAGGGGGGGGGTCTGTCAAAGAATCCCGTGCAAGGCAGGGCAGCCTCCGTTCACTGAGCGCATCATCCGGGATTTCAACACTTCCACCGCCTCCGTCATTCTCTTTCCACACACAGGGGGGTCTGTACACTCTCCCTCTCCCCTCCCTCCCCCCACACACACCCACACACACACATTAAATCACACTTTAAGCCTGAAAAAAAGCCAGAGTCAAGTTGGTTTCAAAGGGGAGTCTTGTCTATCGTTGTCAGCTCTACCTTCTGACCCGTGTTTTTAACGGACCCGTGCCGGTTTAATGCATTGATTTTCACATCAATAAAACATTGCTGTATTTATCTTCATAAAATGTCCTTAAAGACCAATCAGCAAGCAGACTGGAAGACACCTATGGTAGAGTTTGACTCATCAGTCATCAGGTTTAATTTGACAGGAAATTAATTAGATCGCAGCACAGAACAAAGACAGATTCTTTTTCTGGCACAAAACAACAAAAGGAGTGACTGAGCTCCTGCAAACCAAGCGCTAGCAATCACAGTGTGATGGCAGGTAATGGAGGGATTGATAAGTTAATGGAAAAATCAGGTTGTTTTTGTGGGCAGCAGTGTTGGTCCACCACTTTGGTCAACACTGATTAATTGGAAGGATTTCTATATTGGAGAGATCCTCTGGGATAACTGTACCTGTGATCCCCAGAGGACCAATCCAATAAATTTGGTGAATATATATATATATATATACATATATATATAATTTCTTTGACAGAAATTAATTCTTCTCAGTATGGAGAAGTATTTATGCCATTTGAGTCAATTTAAGTTAAATGAGTTTTAATACTTAACCAACCAATCCAACACACCTGAATTTCAAGATCATTAATGGCAGGGAACAGTGTTTGTCTTCAAGTCATGTGCAGTGTCAACAGTCACATTCAGCATGAACTCAACTTTTGTGACCCTTTGACTTTTCGTGAGGTGACATCTTCAGGTCAAAATGAGGTTCATGTGATAATTCCTCATTTCAAAATGAGTTACACTGTTGACTTTGCCTTCCGACACAAGGAAATGCACCTGCCAGAAAAAGCAAATACTTAACCTTTTAACAGTCTCAAAAAAAAATAACAGAAGGCTCAGCAGACTGTAAAAAGAAAAGAAGCTGCACAAAATTTGTGAAAAACTCCTACTACCAGCTGAGGCTGAACTGTGTGAGGGTACGCTTGGAACAGAGAAAGCAAATAAAGAGAAAATAGTTCCTCTCCTAAAGGCAACAGTAAACAGGAGAGCTGAAACACTTTCAAGTGACCTCGTTGGTAAGATAGAAGAGCAGTGGCTGGAGATGTGACTGTACACTACCGGGGAAATCCCAGAAGGTATTTTGACCGACCCATTTAAAGGAGCATCCTGAACTCGTGGCTAGAAAAAGTTTGCACCTCTGTCAGACAACCTACCAATGTGAGTCATCGTTCTTCACACTAACTGCAACAGAGACTAAAAACAGGACCTTCAGGTCTTTCTGACAGCTGTAACTCCAATAATTAAATAAAACAGTGCAGTCATAGAGCTCAAACTGTAAAGTACACAGATGTATGCAGATGTTTATAACACATAGCAGGTTTAACAATCATACTGTGCTCCCAAGCAGATTGTATAATATATCTATGCTGAGTTTGATGTAACAGTTAGAAGGGGCTGCTTGTTCCCTCTAAGGGGTCCGTGGCCTTAAACAATTTAAATACACATGATATATTTTTTTCTACATATACTGTCATAAGTACTGCTATTTTGCAGCATCGCTGCTGAATTTTTAAATTGTATTATTAGTAAGAGAGGAGGGTCAGTCTGTCACCAAAACACATCACCTATCTATGGTCTGTTATTTTTTGTTCACCTAGGCACAGCACAATGTTTGAATAGTCATTGAAATATAAAAAATTTTGAATAGTATAAGCAACTATTGTTCTTCCTTATTTCCCCTTTTTTTTTTTTTTACCGGAGCCTGTGTTACTCCCTTCAGAGCTACTAAACAACATAAAAAGAACAATAAATTGCTACCAGGCGTTTGGAGCTTTGCCAGATACAACTATGTGGCACTGAGATCAGATGCTGCGGTGCAAACAGGTGAAACTTCTTCAAAAAATACATGAAGATGTGGTGCACCTCAAGGCTCTGGATGTCCGTGATCTTTAACCTGACACTGCATCAGAAACGGACACAAATATTTTGTGGAAATCACTGAATGGGCTCAGGAACACTTCTGAAAGCCATCGTCTGTGAACAGTTCATCGCTGCGTCCACAAATGCAGGTTAAAGCTCGACCATGCAAAGAAGAAACCAGATAGAAATGTGATCCAGGAATGCCACTGCCTTTTCAGGGCCTGAGCTCATTTAAGATGGACCGATGCAAAGATGCACAGTGGAAAACTATCATGTGGTCTGACAAATCAAAATTTGAAATTGTTATTGGAAATCTTGGACGCTGCATCCTCCGGGTTAAAAAGGAGAGGGACCATCCAGTTTACTATCAGCACACAGTTCAACACCCAGCATCAGTTACAGTATGGGATGCACAGTATTAGTGCACATGGCAAAGGCATCATTAATGCTGAACGATGTACACATGTTTTGGAGTAACAGAAGCTGCCATCCAGACAACTTCTTTCTCGGGGAAGGCCTTGCGTATTTCAGCAAAAACAATGGCAAACTGCATTGTGCACGTATTAAACCAGCTTGGCCCCTGTGGTGCAGCCCTGTCACCCATTGAAAACATTTGGCACATGACGAAATGAAAAACAAGACTCAAGAAACTGATGTCCTCAGTTCCCAAACGTTTAGTGTTTAGGGTGTTTGGTAAAAGAGGATGCAACACAGTGGTACACATAACCCTGTCCTTTCTCTATTTGAATGTGTTGCTGCCATCAAATCCAAAATTAGCATCTATTTTGCATAAAACACTAAAATTCTCAGTTTCAAAATTTGAGTGTCATTATTAAATATGGGTTTACATGATTTACAAATTATCACAATCTGTTTTCATTTACATTTTACACAGCGTCCCAACGTTTTTGCAAACGAGGTTGTAGTAAATATAAAGACGAATCCTTGAATGAGTAGGTGTCTGCAAATTTGATCTGGTTCTGCATATTCACAAATACTGCACACTGTGACCTTATAGAAGACATGATGTTCTTTCAAACCAAAACTATCTTTGTGGCTAAATCCACAAAGGAAAATTGGAAACTATCTTACTAAGTTTTGTTTTGTGCAATTTATGTAAACTGATCCTTCAATGTTTCATTATCTTTACAAATGAGCACCTACAGCATATTTTATCAGCAGATATCCGTGCCGAGTTATTAGCCTTGTAAAACACATACAAAGCCTAACAATGTAGGAGTAACAGTGTCTCCCTCCCGGATTCATTCTCATTCTCTCCTCCCTTTTTGTCCTCTCTGCAGAGAGTGGCTCAGTCCTCCCCTCTTCCAGTCATGTACATCAACAGTGAGCAAATGAGATTTAAATGGGAGAAAACACAGCAGGAAGCCAACGACTATTACTGCTATCCTACGTACAATGTCACATATCAACCACAGGGAACAGCAGGCAAAGCTTCACGGCACACAGACACACTACCTTGGTTTGTGTGAGCCTGTACATGTGTATCCTTCATTACCTACCGACAGAATGACAGTCACATTCTGCTCTTCACTCAGTCCAACCACAGCTCTGCCTCAGGGGGATAAAAAGAATTGGGCTCCACTCCCATCACACACATCACACACACACACACACACACACACACACACACACACACACACACACACACACACACACACACACACACACACACACACACACACACACTCAGGAGTGCAGTCCACAAGCTGCTGAAACATGCTGTCACAGCAAATAGACAGCGAGGGAGTGCAGCAAACAACATGAGAGTACGAGGTGGGGGGGATGCAGCACCCGCGGCTGCTCACATTACAGCAATAACTGCACTCGCATTCAAGTTTAAGAACAATCTTTAGGCTTTTTTACACGGCGCTCAGCATGAACATCGACCAATTTGTCCGTCCACCAGGTATAAAACACGTATTCAGGTCAATCTGGTGATATTTGCTGCAGATATTAATGGGTCACAGGATAAATTACTGATGTTTGGTGATCTCCAACCCTCCCTACAGGAGGAAGCTTCAATTCTACAGAAGACAGCTTTACAACCACCTTACAGGATCTTCTCAATACAGAGTGCAGCAGGTGCGGATTTATATAAGGGACCTATCAAAAATATTACGCTATGAGGCCGAATTTGATTTTACGACACACAGTAACGGGTTAGAGAACGGAAGCAGAGCTGATTGACTTACTGTCCTCTCCAGGGCAGGGCATGCCAGGCCGCTCCGGGATGCTGGGGAAGACTGCAACACACAAACAATAAAAGGACGCTGACAATTTCAGTCTGCGGTTCTTCTGCTCCTGCAACCAAACGTTAAGCCGTTTGTCAATGAAAAGTGTTAGGGAAAAAAATATTCTCTGACGAGGTATGACAAAAACAAGACTAAAACTAAAGAAACAGTAGCATTTAAAAATGAGAACTATGATGAAATATATTTTATTGATTATCACCCAAATGAAAAGTAAGTAATAATGTAGAAGGGTCACAAATGGATTAAAGAATAACTACAGAATCAAGCACTGGAGCTCCTGAAAATATAAGTTTCCTCCGCCGCCCAAAATATCTCATGTTCAGAAAGGGATTTAGTGACCTAACCTGTTGCTATACTGTCAACAGAAATGTATTTTGCTCCGCAGTTATGTCTCAGTCATGTTATCTGACAGTAACGCTTCTATGAAGGCAGCTGTTACCTATGATAAGGAAAGAGTCAGTTCCAGGATCAATGACAGCAGTCCATCTAAAGCTTCCTCTGGATCTTCACTGAGGATATTTCACTATGTTCTTTTATTTGATACAAATACAAAACCTGTAACCATGGTAACTGCAGACCACGATGGCAATCACTGTCGCCTCAAAATGCTTAGAGGGTAAGAGCATAAAATAATGCACGACAAAAACGAGACTAAAATGTCATTTTTTTCTAGGTTTTTTTTTTTATACTAAAATTAAAACATATAAGTTTTTTTTTTTTTTTTTTACTGTACTCTATTAATCCCCGAGGGGAAATTCTTTTGCTACAGCAGCATCCCGAGGGGGAGCTGCTGCAACAGGCTGCCACGACCGCGGCGCCAACTAACCTGAGGTGCATGTTTTTGGGTGATGGGAGGAAGCTGGAGAACCTGGAGAGAACCCACGCAAGCACAGGGAGAACATGCAAACTCCGCACAGAAAGGCCCAGGACCGGATTTGAACCTGGAACCTTTTTGCTGTGAGGTGACAATGCTAACCACTGCACCACCGTGCCGCCCTAAAGATTTGACTAAAACTACAAATTTGAAAAGCACATATGAAGCTTTGTGTGATTTAGCTGTCTTTTATATACGGTTATGATGTCAGAGGTTTGTTTGGTAAAAGGTACAAAGCGAATGCTGAAGCCTGCTCGGCACTTCTTGTTTGCAATGTTATCCCCAGTTCAACATCATGTAGCTTTTGCTCAGGTTGTTGCTGTGATTATCTCAGTTGGTTGCTGATGTTGTTCACTGGCATACTTCGGATCAGATTCATGCTCTAAACGTGTACAGATGTATTTGAAAATGTGGCATTTTGTGTAAAGAATGAGAAAATATGTTATTTGTTTTTGTAGCCTGTGGAGCCAGCAGAAGTCGACAGAGAGGTAACTTTAGAACGCTTTCTGAAACGGGGGCCTTAAAGAGACAGGAGGCCTGTTTCAGACAGTGGCTGAACATTAAAGGCCAGAATAAGGGAAAAAGGATTTATTTTTTTTTTTTTTTTTTTTTAAGCTAAAAATCATACAAAGGTATGTTTACAGAGTCCCAGAACAAAAATAAAGACCTGGCCTGTGTGTGGTAACTCACCATGCAGCAGCAGTCCAGACCTCTTCGTTCGGTTGTAAATCCGAAATGCTTCCTCCAGCTCCATTTGAGAGGAGATGGTACAAGGGTCCCCTACACACACACACACACACACACACACACACACACACACACACACACACACACACACACACACACACACACACACACACACACACACACACACACACGTCATGTGGGCAAAATAAAGAACTGTTGATTTTCCTCCTCACGTTGTTTCGTTTCATTTGAATAACTTGGCCTGTGGAAATTAAATTCGTCCAGAAGATAAAATGAAAATAAGCCCTTCCTGTCAAACATTTAACTAATACATCAGATTGATCTTTGGGTGGTGGCCAACAGTCTGCATGCTGCCAAAACATGGGTGACCTCCAACTCAATACTATGCCGGAACGCCTCACATTGTTCCATTCAGACTTGGTTATTGTTCGACCTGTGTCAGCTGAACCTCCTTCACAACTCTCCTCTTGACTGCAGTTGGATTTGGATGTGACGCGGGTCGCTGATCCCGTGAATGGGGTCCTGGATACAGATTATCATTCAGGAATCTGATGTGAATGCTGACGGGATGTAAATTCTTGTATATGAAAATCAGCTCCACCTCTTATCATCATTTTTTGGATTGATGAGCATTGTGTGTTTTGAGTAGTAACAACAATAACGGTGGAAAAACTGACATGGAAACTGCAACATGTGCATGTAACATTCAGCTGGGCAGGAATGAGCAGAAAGGCTGTATCAGACCTGGGTAAAAGAAAACATGTGAACAACAGATGTGGGATGTGTGTCATCTGAAAGTAGTTTTAGAGACTAAATGTAACACTTTAAGTCATTAGAACGTGCATTGTGATGTGGTAGTGATGACTTTTGGACTTTTGGTCTTTCCGGCCACTTTGCTTCCTTTTGGAGCCGGTGTTCAGAAGGACGGTAACAGGACGCAGCAGGTGTTCCCGGGACCAGACGGAGCTGGCAGACTGATCTGCACTATTTGACCGTGAAGCACACCCACCTTCATCATCGATCCACTTGAGTGTGATGGGCTTCTGCTTGGCAACGCTGCACATTGTTTTCACCTCCTCACACAGCTCCACAAAGGTTACCGTAGCAGCCAGGTCGGTGATCAACATGTCCCTGAATGCACACAAATACAAAGAAAATGACAGGACAGAGTTTTTGACAGTCAACAACAAAATGAGGACTTCATTCACAATTATTAAATTCGAATTCAAACTTCTTAAGTGAAGTGATACGGTTAGTTACAAGGAGGGAGGATAGGTTGTTTGTTATCAGCTCGTTCAGTTGCCATCGTTGGAGGTATTTACGGCGTAGTGGGGCATGTGAACAGGTGTGACAGAGAAAAGGATGGAGAGAAACGATGGCTGGGTTTGTGGCTGAGTTAATGACCCCAGTGGCTGCAGCAGGCTGTTGTGCAACATTCACTGTTGGCTCAGGTCGGTCTCATCTGTTCACCAGCTTCCACTGAAGTTAACTGGCACGTTCAATATCGATGATAGCAGGTGTTAAATCGAGTCGTCCAGAATTTTTACAAATGGACAAAAGAAATAAAGAAGCTGTCCGCTGATTTTACACCTGAGGATCAGTTTAGCCGTGATAAGGGGCACGACTCAACCTCACATTGTCTTATAGTGCAGCAGATTAGGAGGCTTCTGGAAAAAAATATTTTTGAAAGAACTCCTACTTTATCAAAGATAGCCAGGTAACTAAATGATAGTTTTATGTACATTTTTACATGAGAGTATGACATCACAAGCAGGGACTTTGCACTAATCTGAATACCAAAGCTGTAAAGTGTCATAAATGTGTTTTTTTTACCATCTCTCAGTTGTTGAATGCTGACCTGAAACAGCGAGCATGAAACTTCATATCACCTTTATCACTTGACAACCATTTCAAATAAGGGTGTGTCTACTTTCAACATCAACCCTTACTGCTCTGCTGTTGGCTGGATATGGAATGTGGATTCACGTTCAACAGTGCAGTTGCTGAAAATCAAAGTTTGCATGGAGACGGGGCCAAATGTAAAGCCAGCTGTGTGTTTCTTACAGTAAAAGCTGCTTCTGAATGTGTGCGAGCAGCAGCTGCACCGAGTGGGCCCACCTGAGTGTGTCCGACAGGTTACTGGGTGTGTGTGTGTGTGTGTGTGTGTGTGTGTGTGTGTGTGTGTGTGTGTGTGTGTGTGTGTGTGTGTGTGTGTGTGTGTGTGTGTGTGTGTGTGTGTCAAAGTGTTTATGGCAAGTGTTTGTTGGACTCTGACAAGGTGGAGCAGAGACAGCTTGCTTCCCAGCAGGCATTGCTCCATGCAGTCAACACCCACGCCAGTCAATTTGAAATGATGTCACACAGTCGCAGGTTTATGCCTAACACAGTGTAGGTTGGTCAGTGTTTCATCCCAGTGATTAAGTAATCAAATTCGAATCACATTAGATCTGGTTGAATTTACTCTCATATGATGAATATGATGTTAATGCGAGTACGTTTGATAATACTGAATATTTACATTTGATGAGTTTGTCATCAAATTGTGCTTATTCGACATTTCATCAACACGGGGCTCCAGACTAAAATGATGTGACTATAGAGAAACATACCTCTGGGGAAATTCACAATAATTGTTAGGATCCCTTTTTTCTGATTTGAATTCAGTGAATTTGATGCATGATGTCTTATTGTGTGTTCAATTTGCACACAGCTCAGCTTTTCTCACTCGCTAGCCTCCATGTGTCCTGTTGACATTGGACACCAATGAGAGAGGACCCGCATGTCAGGCTGCTGCGTGATGTCATGCAGTTTTAAAGTTTGCAACACCACATTATGTACGATTTGCATGATCACACATCACGACGAAATACATGCGTCTTTGTTGAGCTGCAGTGTCTCTCTGACGCTCTCTTGCTGCAGCCGAGATGCCCTCATTATTGGATGTTACCGTTACCCTCCCAATACCAACCGTAAGGTGCCATTGAAAATGTTGCCATGACAAATGTTGCCGGGTTAGTTTGCCCAAATGTGCAGTCTCTATTCATTAAGAAAAAGCCTTTACAACAAGTACAAAGTTATTTTATGTGCTGGAGATCTTGTTTGCTGCGACTCTCGACAACGGAAGTGGAAAGAAAGCGTAACAGAAATAACCACATTACAGCCAGATGAAAAAAACACAACCAAAAACAAAACACCAGTAGAAAACTTTAAGAATGCTTATTCAACACCTCTATGTGAATGAGCATATACAGGTGATTGCAAAGGTCTAGGCTAGAAGTAAATAATAGGTGTTCAAATGTTTGCATCTAATTTTTGCTCTTCAAAATATGTACAAACTTTATCACACTGCAGTATGATGTCCTATTTCCTCTTTATAAACATACGAATAAGAATCGTTTCTGTTTCTGCTGGAGCCGAATGCACATGGAAACATGTCCGTGACTAAAAGGCAAACCTACATGTGACCTTTGCCCTATTTGCTGAGTGCACATACTGAAGATTTCTCAGCGCACAAAGTGGCTCGTCACGTACGAGAGCATAAGAATGTGACGTGTTGATCTTTCATCAGAACTCGCACTGCGTTACTGTGCTTCCACCGTCTGCAACTGACAGTCATCAAAACCAATTTAGTTTTTACTGCCAACATAAATTGGAACCAAAAGACCTTTTATAATAAAAAGAAGAATATAAAGAGGGGAGGGGGAGGAGAAGGGGGAGGGGCAGGTAAAAGATTTTCAAAGTTGATCATGTTTAAAAGAAAAGACAAAAATGTAGCTGTGTGGATTACAAGTGGTATTTCATTCCACCGTAGGAGGTACAACTTCCTAATTTACCTTTTCTCTGCTCTCTAAACAGGGCAGACTTGTGTGTAGAGACCGAACACGTCAGAGATGCTGCTTGGAGCCAAATCATTCAACGTTTTTAAAATGATTTTATAAAACTGGTCTTGTGTGTTGTCTGCCTGGAGTTCCCGTTAAAGGACAAGCTGTTGCACTTCACTGCTGCCGGTTTGCTGCTACATTCATGTGCAGGAAATAAATTCAGCCATTAGTCTGATCCACCGTCGGAGGGTTCTGGTGAAGGCTTTATGAGGACATCTCGGATATGATGTTGGATGATTGTGAGGCAGACAATAATATTCATCCACAAACCTACTATAAGTTTTTGCGTTTACAACAACAGACTAAACCAACTGATGACATTAAAATCTTTCGTATCAAGTACTTGGTTACAGTGTACTTCAGGTTTCCTAAAATCTTCTGATATCATGTGGAGCGAAACCAATTATAGACTTTAGGGACTGACCGTACGCTCCATATCCAATGACTGGACCCACTTTCATTTAACTGTTAAATTAGCAATCTTTTGGCAATGAAAAGAAGATAAAGAAAGGTGAAAAAAAACAAAAAAACAGAGAAAGAGATTTGTACGTGTTGTCCTCAGCATATTCACCACAGTGTAATGGAGGATTTCAATCATTTCAAACTCCAGCATCTATCTCGGAGGATAACAATAAATGTTGTGGCCTAACCCGGGGACTGTCAGGGCCATTCGTTGCTTCATATATTGTCACAACTACTAATCACCAACTTCACCAAACAATGACACCATAACGACACATGGATAAAAACATCTACACTTTCTTCTACAAAAACAAAGAACTTTGAAAATATCATGACCCTTCAACTTCACTTACACATTGAAACAATGTCAGTTTTTGCATGACCTTTGTGTGTATCGTCCAACACTTTTTTTGAATCCACTTTTTTTGCTCCACACCTGAAATCAATCCAGCAGATAAAATCATACTGGAACATATTTGTCTTTTCACTGTCTATGGTCAACTGGACCTTTCAAACAGAACCAGCACCCTTCCCATGGGGGTGTAGATTCAGGTCTGTGGACACTTGCCTTAAATCGATGTGTCTTCTGGTCCAGAGTTGTGTGGGTATGCTTGGACCCCTTTATAATTGCTTGCAATTCTAGTATTTATTTTGGATTTGTTTTTTTGTATTCATTTATCATGAATATGGCTAAAACTGCAGTCACAAGGACAATTTAGCAGGCCACCGTTTTCTGCTGCCATTAGCTCATCACATACGTATGGTATCCTGTCTGAAACAAGGACGCTGTATGTATTTGTTTTTTGTTTACTTATTTTAATTTAACTACAATTGTAAAACGTCATACTAGTTGTAGTTATCTCATTTACGGGAAACAGTGTGGTTTTTGTTTGAATAGCACTAAGTGTCAGTATTTATCAATATAAATCATTTTGGAGTGTCCATAGAGATATCAGCCACAGTGAGTATCAGCCACAGTTGAATGAAATCAGCCATACGTTCAGCTTAATGTAAATCTGGCATAAGCTTGTTAATATGCAGTTCCCCTGCAAACATTTAGAAACGAACCTTCTAACTGGAACAAGGTTAGCCTGATAGAGATCGTCAGCAATACTGTACCAGAATTCAACTCCAAGTTCAAATGTACTCGTCGCTCCAAGCATGCAAATGGTAAAGTATGTGTTTCCTCTGACCAGGACGTATTACCTGAGAAAACCTCAGTCTAAGTCCAACCGGGCAAAAATACCCTCCAAAATTCAGACATGTTTTGCAGCAAAGACTTGATTGTAAAACCACAAGCTGGGTATAAAAGTAGATATTCCACAGAGCATCAACATTTAACTGTGGACACAAGTTCTGAAGTGGCTGTTGGCACCGAATGTTTTGCCTCAGAAGGAATTCATGGTGCACAACCACGCCAATGTCAAAATCAAAATCTTGGACAGAGACATTCTTCCCATCTTTTAATGCGAACTGAAAACCTCTCGCCCGGCTCGGTGCTTTGATGCCACAGGATTTCTGAAGCTTTTCAAGGGTCTCTGTTGTCTAAACCTTAATATTCTTTAGAGAGGCCAGTCAACTCAAGAATAGATGATCGCTTCCACCAGAAAATTCTTGGATTTTGCGATCACAATAATTAATGCTAATTCTACCAATCACCTTAATATTTGCAATTTTGCTCCAAAAAAATTCTGATTTCACCATTTCAAAAGTTCTCAATAGAAATCTACTAAAGGTATTAAAGCACCAAGTCAGCCTTTCTGTACAAAACTTACTTCATCAAAAAAAGTAATTCAACATTTAGTCGGCAAGGCTCTTTAACCTCTCTGCTCTTCATCGAAACAAACCAAATACCAGCTGACCGAATAGAAAAGTAAAACCGGAGTAGAAGGGGATGATTGGAAATGTGGTCTTGTCACTAGAAATAAGCTACCAGTTATCAGTCAGACTAATCATACAGTATTGTGTTAAATTATGTGTATTAGTGTATATAGCCTTCCAGTTGTAAGCAACAGCAATTTGTTTTTGGTGCATACATTATGTGTTGAATCGATTCATTATAACCTATTTAAAAGCATTCAAATTACTTATTTTTACAGATGTAGTATATTCATAACAGTCACAGATACAGACACTTTTATGAGTCGGGGAAAGTTTTGTAACTTTGAGCTAATGGCTCTGGAGGTTCAGAAAATAAGACAGAAAAGTGAGAATTTAAAATATTTCCAGCTTTCTCTGTGATGTGTGGTGTGGTTATTATCAGATTACAGGATTGTATTGTCTTTAATAAGTAATGGTTTAAAAAAAAAAAAAAAAAAAAAGGCATTTCTTGGCAGAAAAGCTGCTGCAAAGTCAAGCAATTTTGTATGTATTAAAGACAAACTTAACTCTCTTCCATAGTTCCTTACAATACAAATATGACCCCAACACATCAGCGGAGTTTTATACTTCACACATACTAAGTGCTCAAACCTACTCGAGTAAATAAACTGAGCTATGGGCTGTTTTGCATCCCATTATTTTATAATCATACACAAAATTGCCGTCATGTTATTTAATTAATGAAATCATTACAGGTGTGCAGAGTAGCAAACCTACCACCAAACTTGGGGATCATGAGAACAATAAAATAAAAATGAAATACATAATGTTCTCTTTGCTCATCATTATTTGTATTATACCTGCCTGAGTTTGTCACTGGTCGAGTGTGCAGGAGTTCACTGTCACGGACTAATTCAACTACATCCAAGAAGACGAGGCTCCACGTTGACCCACGACTCCCCCAGATAAGGTCCAAGTGTCCGCTCCACAGGTGTTTCCGCTCGTCACGGTGACCAGCCGGCTAACTCCTGTCACCTGAACGCTTTACATCTCGTGGAAAGTTACTCACCCGCAGTAGTGTGCTTTAATTTTGACCAACTCCGAGTCCAGGTCCATTATGGATCCGTTTGACGCTAGCATATGCATGGTCCAGTTTGGTCAGCCTCCCCAACTCGTACCAACAGTAACCGGACAGGCCACGGAACAGCTGTATCATCCGGTCACGTCGGGACGCGCACGTTCACACAACGCGGGCGGAAGCACCGGAACGTGCCAATATTCCCAAAAGAAACTTTGGAGCTACTTTTGTTCAAGCTTCTTTCGTTTGGGTAGTAACATTAGAGGCTTTGGTGACGGAGCAAGTTGTCAAGTGGGGTTGATTAACCTAAACCGTTTCCGGCCTTGACTTTCAAAATTAAACAAATACGTCGAAAGGTATACCGCACGGGTATTGTGGGTCGAGAGTGGTGCTTTTATTTTGAAACCGAAACCGCTTAACCCTTGATTGCACGAGCGCAAAGTGTGGCAAAACTTGACCCGGTCTCTTACGGCTCACTATGGTTACGGTAATCCAAATTCACCTGTCCCCGTGCCGCTACCGGTGCTTGTTAACTGTACGAACAAAACGTCTCATGTTATTATTCTACGGATATACAGATATGATTTAATAGTCGTTTTGTTAGTGCGAATAACAAACGTATTAATGGGAGGCTATTCTATCTGTACACAAAGGAATACTTCATGGTATGTTTGTTTTTTATCGCCTATAATTTTCTTGTCATTTGCGAGCATTACAGTAGGTCTCCTATGTTTCTCTTAATCAATGACATTATTCACAAAATAATTAATGATATTAATTCTCTTTTGATGTTATCTTTTATGAAATAAAACAATGCACGTTCTCTGTTGGAGCTGTATCACAAGAAGACCAGCAAGGACAACTTCTCTGACTAACAAAAACAAAACTAATTCAATCATAGGTCAATTTACATAAATACAGTTGTTAAGCGCCACCTGCTGGTTAATTGACAAACAAATTCAAGAAATGCAATTCCCATTGCTAAAAGGTTTAAGTGTGGATAATTAATTTGGGGTTATTTTTTTCTTAACCAACTCCCACAAAGTATCATCTTTTACCTTTATAGTAAAAATAATAGCAATGAAAAGTAGCTGATATTACACACTGCATAAAGGATGACGTTTCTTTTTCAGCAAATCAACTGTTGTTCCAAAAATAAATAGATACAAAAACAGACGCGTTGATTAAGTTGAACACAAAATCAACATCAATCATAAGTTACTCCGTTTTCACATACATACACAAATAATTACACAATTATCTAAGTTTTGAATTGTAAAACTTTCTTGAGCAGCAAATATAGTTTTTAAATTGTAAGTATGGACATTTCAGTCACGGGATTTAAAACACCAATTCAGTATTACTGTTGAAAAGTCAAAGAAAAGAGCAGTGTACAACTGAACATTATATCTGCTTAGCATTAACGCATTTGAATGATCACTTTTAGCATGTGAAGTTGCTTTCATGCTTTCAGGCTGTTGTCTCCATTGTTTTCTATGTAAGCAGCAGCGGCAGCAAAGTCTGATTATCTGGACCGAGACAACAAACGATGTTTCTGATCCAGATTAGCTGACCATTCAACAAATTTAGTCACAGTGCACCCTGATTATCTGTGTGATGAGATTATACTGTGTGGACGGTGAACATCAGCAGCCTGTGATGTGCAGAGGGGATATTGGAGGAAGTTCAGCTGCTGCCCTCATTCATGCTTATTGTGTTCAATATACGGCACGAGAACCGTTTCACTGCCACCATTACAACATTGGTCTGGTTTAGTGTTTTTACCAGAAACTACCAGTGACATGAAGGTGGTGTTAGTGTGTGAAACATTTGTTTGAAGTCAGACGGTCCAACACGTCAGATTATGTGATGGATGTGCGGCGAAGTGTCAAAAATGGGTTTTCAAACTCATTTCTTTCTTCTGTTCTTTTGTTCTGTTGGAGGTTTCCTTCTTTTAAAAAAGGAGGTTGTTGTCCCACTGATGCTCACATGGGAAATGTTGAGTTGTTGGTTGTATCTCTGTGATGTATATTCTAAACTTTACAATGTAAAGGGGAATTTGATTGCTAATATTTTAATTTGATTCAGTTCATTTTTTATTTTTTTTTGCCTCAATTGTAACTTATTGTAACATTCATTGTATTGGAAGACAGACCCTGTTTTGTGAGTCTTCCAAAAAAAATGCCCAAGTTATTCTTAACTACAGGATTTTTTTTTTTTGAAGCTTTTCTTTATTCTTGGGAAGAACATAGAGAATAAGATCAATTTGCTTTTTTCTTTTATTATTATTGTATTGATTTCTACGCTCTCCTTTTCTCTCGATCCTTTTACCCAACCGGTCGAGGCAGATGCCCAAATCTGAGTTCTGTTGGAGGTTTCCTTCTGTTAAAAAGGAGGTTTCTGTCCCACAGTTGTTCACATGGGAATTGTTGAATTGTTGGTTCATTCATTCAAATGCTTCTGAACGTAACACAGTTTTCTTTGGATACTAGATATAACATCTTATCAAAGGGGTACCGTTTGCTCAATCGGTGATATTCAATATCTTCCTGTATATTTTACCGTATGCACAAGATTTTCTATTTCCACAAATGTTTGAATAAACTTCACCCAAATATTTGACGGCACACCAGACATCATCAGAACGATATTTATTTATTTTTTTCAAAAACTCATGTTCATATTTTGAATGTTAAAAGCATTTTAACTGCGAAACATGGGAAACTTCTCCATTTTGCAGATGTGATGTCTTTGCTTTAACTTTGTAGAAGGATTGAAGGTGGCGTTTCTCCCCAGTGAGGTCATCTGTAAATCACCTTCTCTGGCGATCCAAAGGTTTGTGGTTTGAATCTTCTGATGGACAAGTACAACTTGTCAACAATGTTGAAATGTATCATGTGGTGTACTCTCATGTGCTTCTTGTCTGCTACTGCTTGGACACCAATCAGTGCCACTTGTGCTTTCTGTTATTAGTTATTTACTTAGATTGTATTGCAATTTCCTCTCACCACAGTGTTGACTGAGGAATGAAATATAATACCGATACAGGACATGGCGTCACATTTAACACGGAAGAACAGAACACGGTTGTACAATTAGACAATAACTACAATAAATACAGACAATCGACGGCAACATTTGTATAAAACACTTTAATAACTATTAAAATACAGAGCACAAGAGTGGTTAGTACTTTTTGTGCATCATTGTGGATTTTTTTAAGCGCAGTAGTGGTTATATGTACACACTAAGAATTGAGACAAATAGAATGTTTTGCACCTTAAAGTAAAAGCCCAAATCTTTCCGTTTAGCTTTCTACTTTTATTTACTTCCTTTTCTTTTTAAAGAACATTTTGGAGCTTCTCCCTGCAGTTCATCTGAAGTGGTGTCCCTTCTGAATACTTCCCATGTTCCTCCCAGTGCATTTATTAACCGATGACGTCATTGTATGATATACTAGTATTGGCCACTAGAGGTCAGGAGCGCATCGTTTTTAAAGTGACGTGATAATGATCCTCAACAAAAGCAGCTTGTCACTTGTTGATACAGAATATCTTGTCAGATTAAAAATGTGGCTTTTCATGACAAAATAGCTACTTTATCTTATCTCAAATATTTTTACAATGTTATAGTTAAGATGTATTTCCCGAGTAACAAAATATAATGAATCCTATTTACTTTATTGTGGAATTTCTTACATTATTGGTTGATAATTTGGGAAATAATTAAATACTTTAAAGTTCAAAGATTATGCAGGTTTCACAATTAAGTTTTTAATTATGTTTTACTTTCTCCTTATGTCCCTGTATACAGTGAATCACAGGGTTATATTATATTATTATATTTCTGTTACTATGCATTATTCATAGGCACTGAGAACTGTCACATCAATATTTTAAGCTAATGACCTGAGAACAGTTGTGAATCAGAACCTCAAGTATTTGGATCAAATAACTTCTGAAAATATGGTGTAAAGATTGACAGGCTTAACATGCCAGAATATTGTATATATTCTTTTGTTGATTTAATTTTCTGCTTTAATTTCACTGTTTCTGTGATTAAAAATTAGTCATTTTTTTTCCTTTTATTTACAGCATGCAGAACCTTTTTAGAATCAGATGACAAAGTGATTTTCTATAAAAAGCCAAAGAGAGAGCAAAATAAAGAGACAGTATGGAAATAATAAATATATTTGAGATTAAATAAATGGAAAAAAAATAATCAGATTGTTGTAGTTATGTGTAACTTGAAAGCTGAAGACAAGAAGATGCAGCAACGGATTCAAATTCAGATCTCTGACCTTAATCATGGGAATAGCACCAAATAGTAATACTTATAAATGTCAAAGAGCATTCATTTTATGTGGAAATTGCTTTAAATATTTGTTTTATTTTAACATTTTAAAGGGTAATCATTTGGTGAGGGATAAATAAATAGAGGTTTGTTGAAGGCTCAAAAGACAAAGTTTAGAACTTGAAAACTGAGACCTGAGATTTAATCCTGATTTCTAAAAAGTTTGTTACATTCACCTTTGTTCAGTTTTATTCACAGCACTGCAATATGAACAACAGAAAATACAATACATATAGAGACTTCATGATTTAAATCTTCTTGTGTTTTAGTTTAAGTTCAAGTGGATAAAATGTGTATGGTAAATGAAAGTTGACCAAGAATAGACCTTTGAAGGACGTCTTTAATATCCTTAAAGATTTCTCTTTGGGGCCTTGAAAACTTAATGACAACAAATTGATGGACTCGTCGTCATTCTGAAACTACTTTTAATAACCAGTTCAACTTGATTGAGGTCCTTTTGATTGACGTTCCTCTTTGAGGAACTTTTTCTTGTCTAAACTTTCCTCCTGTTACCAAGTCTTTACAACCAATTTAAGGACCAGGCAAACATAACAGCCGTTGCAGAAAACAGTCACATTTACAAGGTATATTCCTGTTTTTTTTTTTAAGGCTGCATTGTTACAGCTACAAACACACCTGGCTTTAAGGTGTGGCAGATGGCAGACTTATTTCATGGTCTGCCCAAAACTCACTTCTAATTAATGAGGGTATTAAGTGCCACTCCTTTGAACCATGCACGTTGCTTTGTGCTCACCTTATCTGCTGTTGCAGAAAGTAGACTTGAACACCCAAAATGTCCTTGTGTCATGCACTAGACCGCACGTATCTGTTATGAGACCCCAGTTTTGAAGGAACCTTTTTGCTGGAATTCCTTTTAAGTAGCGCACAGTGCTATGAAAAAACAATGTTCTGCACTGTTGATATTTAGATTCTTCATCCTCCCACAGGACCATTGTGGGAGGATCATTCCAGATTCATCCTGTAGCAGGAGAACAAGCTCAGACAGCTTGCATGAGTCATTAAGAACAATCACTCAGAACCAGAAGCCCAACAGATGATCTGAACCCTCCAGAAGACCTGATCCCACCATCACGGAGTTATATAAGGAGAGATCAGACACCGAGACTGACTACATCCACACAAGAACTGTGGCAAGTTCTCCAAGATACTGAACAACCTCCCTGCAAAATAGGTTGAAAAACTGTGTGACAAAGTACTGAAGAGTGTGTGACTGTGTGTCACTCTTTTCTTTCTTTCATCTGCTTTCAGAAGCATTTTCACAGCCACTTCCCTTCACACTCATATAACACCTTGTGGTTGAGTTGCAGTTCAAACATACTTTCACTTTTGTTATTAGTGAAGAATAGCTTTCACTTTGCTGTGTTATCTTTGCAGCCAGGCAAACTGGTACAAATCATCAAACTGCACCTAAAAGTAAAGATGAACTCATTCACAAAGTCCCTCCTCACATTGTCAATGTGAGGATATTAAAATATTGATTCTATTTTTTCTAAATATTCCAACTTTATTCTTGTAACATTACTTTTATCTCAACATATTTCAACTTCCTTCTTAATAGTTAGTTATCTGAAACTGTTGACTGTGTTTTGTCATATTTGTTCATCTGAATGACTGACTGCCCCATAGCATGCAGGGGATTTGGAGTTCCCATGGTAACCATTTGATGTGTTGAAGACGATTTTAGAGAAATACTGTAATAAGTTACGTCTTTTGTTGTCCAAACTGTGTAGTTCCTGCCAAAAGCAGCCTGGCTGACGGTCATGATGATTCATAAACGATCATTTCTGGTTCCTTAGAGACATTCTTACACAAGAAAATATCCCTTATTTATCAGACTTGGAAATTGTCTGAGTTTCTTTTTTAGTTCTTTTTAATTCTGTAATCAAGTGATTGTTTCCCTGCAAAATTACATCTGCCAGACTTTTGCAGAAATAACTGCTGAAAACTGTCGCTTGTTTCTATGCACTTCTTCTGGGCAAAGAGACCATCGTCTACAGAAGTCACTCTTATTATTTTAAATGCAAGTATTGGTGAAATACACTGTATGAATTTGACTAAATATTTTCCAGTTGACTGTAGCTCAGTCACAGGAAGTGAAGGGGAAACACTGTTCTCTGTGGTTTTCCCCTTTTGTCCCCCCGTTAGTTTTCCTGTCTGTGTTTGTTTCTGTCCTGGGTGTTTCCTCTCCTCAGACTCCTATCACAGCAGGATTTCCTGATGGTTGACACAGCTGCTCTGAATTTTCCTCTGATCACCACCCTGCAGTATATCGACTGTGGTCTTCCACTCTACAGCTGTCACATCATTCCATTTAGTCAACCTGGTGTAACAAGTCCTGAGTTACGGACAGTGGGTTCCTCCGACAAAAGACACTTCAGCCACGTTTCCCCTGTTAACAGGGTTTATTTCCTCCAAATCCATCCCGGTCACCGTGCCCACGCTCTGCTGCCGTGCTGGTCACGTTCCTCTACATTCACTCACCTCCAGCCTCCTTCTCCCTGCTCACTTTATAGGGGAGAGCTCATCAGTCCACATCCAGATCAGCTGTGCTCATTATTCCCCATTCGGCTCAGCTGTGCTCATTACATCTTCCTGCACCGTTCCCTGAACCACTCCCCCACTCTCTCCCCTCTGCAGCTGAGCTAAAACCACACCCCGCCACCACACCTGGTATCAGGCTTCTGGCCACCAGTCGTAAGTTGGTGATTTCACCTACCTGATCCTCTGGTTCTGATCCTCTGGTTCTGATCCTGTGTTCTCCACCTGATCCGGCCGCCCATCCGCCATCCTGTGTTCCTGTGTAGTTTTCTCGTGGAGACTCCTGAGATTATCTTCCAGCTCCAGTCTCGTTCTGTCTGAAAACCCTTCCTGCTCTGTCCAGTATGATCATCGAGATCACCGTTTGACTCATTCCTGTGGCAGCCACGGCTTGGACTCCGTCGCCCCGCGTCGAACTCATCCTCTGGCACCTCTGTCAGTTGTAACTTTGAATTTATGTGGTAAAACTGTTCTGTTTATAGTTGTACTTGTGCTCTTAAGTGCATTTACTGTTCGTAAGTGTATAACAAACACTTTGGCAATTAGCCGTTCAAATAATAGCCCAACGTTGAGCTTAGTGGCTAATCTGGCTAGCGAGCCTGTATTCCTGTGAATGTATATTCATGTTTAATTAAGGTTAACTGTTGCTGATAATTCAGTTCTGTAATTCGCTTTCTGTGTTTATTTCAGAAACTCATCTTTCCATCTTTTGAAATCATTCTCCCTCGTTCAGATCTGTCACCATCTGTCTCCAAGTTATAATACTGTACACCAAACTCAATACAGTAACGTGAGGAACAATCAGATGTCTGTGTTCTCTGACCAGAACCCTGTAGTGGTCAATATTCATCTTTACACCAGTCTCTCGGGTCGAATCCCCAACACTCAGACTCACATTCCCTTCTGGTTCTGGACTGCTCATTAAATATCATCTGTACAATAAACCTGTTGAACTTACTCTCTTCACCGTGT
>NW_027211255.1:0-7500 GCF_029030835.1 Brachyistius frenatus
TCTTCCTCTCCTCTTCCTCTCCCTCTCCTCTCCTCTTCCTCTCCTCTCCCTCTTCTCTCCTCTTCCTCTCCTCTCCTCTCCTCTCCTCTTCCTCTCCTCTCCTCTCCTCTCCTCTCCTCTCCTCTCCTCCCCTCTCCTCTTCCTCCCCTCTCCTCTCCTACCCTCTCCTCTTCCTCTTCCTCTCCTCTTCCTCTTCCTCTCCTCTCCTCTCCTCTCCTCTCCTCTCCTCTCCTCTCCTCCTCCTCTCCTCTCCTCTCCTCTCCTCTCCTCTCCTCTCCTCTCCTCTCCTCTCCTCTTCCTCTTCCTCTCCTCTCCTCCTCCTCTCCTCTCCTCTCCTGTCCTCTCCTCCTCTCCTCTCCTCTCCTCTCCTCTCCTCTCCTCTCCTCTCCTCTCCTCTTCCTCTCCTCTTCCTTTCCTCTCCTCTCCTCCCCTCTTCCTCTTCCTCTCCTCTCCTACCCTATCCTCTTCTTCTCCTCTCCTCTCCTCTCCTCTCCTCTCCTCTTCCTCTCCTCTCCTCTCCTCTCCTCTCCTCTCCTCTCCTCTCCTCTCCTCTCCTCTCCTCTCCTCTCCTCTCCTCCCCTCTTCCTCTTCCTCTCCTCTTCCTCCGGTGGGTTCTTTGAGAAGGCCTGCTGTCCTCAGACAGGAAGCGCCTGCAGCTTCTCGTCCCATCAGGACATTGAAGGCAGCGCGGAGCCTGAAATATGAAGGTGTTTCCTGTGTTGTCCTCTGAGCTGACTCCGTGTCTGACTGTCCGTCCTCTTCTGTCTCCAGTACAGCCAGCAACTCTCCGCGCAGCACCCCCGGCAGCTCCCCCTCCCTGCGGCGCAGGGTCCTGGGGGGCGGCAGGGCCAGCGAGGGGGAGGGGGAGGGGAGAGGAGCAGCGGAGGAGGAGGAGGTTCAGACAGCCCGCTGCCCTCCATACCCTCCGCCTCCTCCCTCACAGCCGCCTACCCGCTTGCTTCTCGCCACTTCAGCCGCAATGCCAAGGTAAGCGTCCGTCCTCCCACCCGACCTGTCAATCAACGGGTCGATCGACACAAAACGCACCGGAAAGAAACCGTTTAACGATGTTTTAACCTGCAAGAAATAAACGACCGAATCAGGAAGTAAAAGAAAAACAGGCTGACGGTGCGGATGAATCTCTGCGGTCCAGACAAGCAAATCAAAACATGTTCCTGTGGACGCAAATCAGTTCTCTGGACATTTTGATTGCAACAACAACGTTTAATAACACGTTAAATCAACTGCACAAATCTACTTTTTTTTTTATCGTTGGGAAGTAAATGAACCATCAAACAAACAGCTGAAATATCCAAAAGTTTCCACTCGTGAATGTTTTTGTCTGCTCGGTGTTGACTCGGCAGACTGAGTGTCGGCGTGTTTGCGCTCGGTAAATTTACCGAGCTGACGCGGAGCTTCGGGCGTTTTGTTCAGGCTTTCACCTCCGATTCCCCTCCGGCTGCTCGTTGTAACGGAAACACGAGCCGCCACCGACCGGGAGGAAGAGCTGAAACCTCACAGAGCCCTACAAATACAAATAACTGACATTCATGATTGTTTTTTTTCTATTATTATAAGTGATAATACACCTTGAAGAAGAAGAGCTGCAACATATAAATCTAAATTGCATTTCTGTTTCATCTTTTGGGGGACCTGTTTTTGGGGACGTGTCTGTTTGATTGACAGGCCTGTGGTGCAGTCAGGTTACATTGTCAGGTTTCCAATCAGATCAATGAGATCCACCGCTGGCTCCTCCCCCGGCTCGTCCAAATATGGTCACTTCCTGCTCCGAACTAGCAAAGTTGCCACCGCGCAAAATCCGAACTGGAGGCTTAATGACGTTCACAAACCAACGATGACATCACCGCTGGCTGCCGCTTGAATGATTGACAGGCCCTTTAAGCGCCTATATTTTCCTTCTTGTATAAAGTCTGTGTGTGCTGTTGCAGAGAGATTAATTATGTGCTCTGTTCTTTGCAGAAAATGCAGAGCTGGTACAATGTGAGTAAACACCAACGACCCTTCTGCAGTGTTTCTGTGCCGGTGGTTTCCTGCAGTTTAAAGTAGTCGGCGGCTGCAGCGCTTCACGCTGCTCTGCGGTGGTGAAACCCGTGTTGTGTTCTGCTTCCTGTCTGCAGGTTCTCAGCCCGACATACAAGCAGCGCAACGAGGACTTTCGTAAACTCTTTAAGAAACTTCCCGACAGCGAGCGCCTCATAGTGGGTGAGACATCGGCTGCACCACCCACACGGTCCGAGTAGAGCAAGTAGATCATTGCTACCATCCTCCCTCGACCAATAGCAACGCAGCGTTTGCACCATGTGATGCAGAGCAGTTAAAACAGGAGCGTTTCCTGAGGCACCGTTAAAGGTTTTTTTTGTGTTCTTCCCCGTCAGGTTAATTCATGCACCGAACTTCTTCTGCACTAAACTTCAATTTAAACACTTTATGCACCTTTATTTTATTTTTTTAAGTATAAGTATACAGCTGGTATATGAAACTGGAGGGCTTTTAATTTGAAAAGTCCACCCTCTGATCCTTGTGTCTCTCACTGTGGGCGGAGCTCCACCCTCTGATCCTTGTGTCTCTCACTGTGGGCGGAGCTCCACCCTCTGATACACTGACCCAGGTGGAGGGAGCCAGGGGAGATCGTCCACTCGTTAACGGATCGCGTCGATAGCGTCGTTCTCTCGGACACATTAAAAAGAATAAATATATTTAAAAAATAACCTTCAGAGATCGACTCAGAAACGGGTTGTAAGCTACTGGTAGCTCGTAGACGTTGGAAACTCCTGCCGTAGCTATGGAAACATTCACGTTTAAAACTCCCTCTGATTAGAATAACTTTGGTATGAATATTATATTTTTATATATATATATATATATATATATTATGTTTGTGTGTGATTTGCATGTCGAGATTAAAGAATTTTAACAAACATTTATTTTGCAAAAAAAATCACGAGACTCAATTTGAAGCAAAAAAAATAAGTAAGGCGATTGTTGTTTCATCCAGATTCGTGCAGCTTGAAGTCGCAGCCAGACTTTAACATCATCCTGCTGACTCGTTGAAACGTTCGCTGCTTTTCCTTTTCCTCAGACTACTCGTGCGCTCTGCAGAAGGACATCCTGCTTCAGGGGCGCCTCTACCTGTCCGAGAACTGGCTCTGTTTCTATAGCAACATCTTCCGCTGGGAAACCACTGTAAGTCCTGCACACACACACACACACACACACACACACACACACACACACACACACACACACACACACACACACACACACACACACACATACACACACATACACACACACACACACACACACACACACAGAGTACATGAGGCGTTTAGAGGACATCTGTAAACTGCAGTGTTTATAGTTTGGACATGGGGCGTTTAGGGGACATCTGTAAACTTGTCTCCTCCTCCGCTCAGATCACTATCCTGCTGAAAGACGTAACCTCGATGACCAAGGAGAAGACGGCCAAGCTCATCCCCAACGCCATCCAGATCACCACGGACAACGAGAAGGTCCGACTCGCCGCAATTACGGTTTAAGAAGAGCGAAGACTTCCTGTGTGCTGTGAAGGCAACACGTGGGCGTCCCGTTTAAATGATCCTCGTTTTCTCCTCCTCAGCACTTCTTCACGTCGTTCGGAGCGAGAGACCGCAGCTTCATGATGATCTTCCGTCTGTGGCAGAACGCTCTGCTGGACAAGGTGCTGCATCAGCACTTTAAATGACACACACACACACATACACACACACACACACACACGCATACACACACACACACACACACACGCATACACACACACACACACACACGCATACACACACACACACACACACGCACACACACACACACACACACACACACACACACACACACACGCATACACACACACACACACACACACACACACACATACACACACACACACACGTGTTTGTGGTTAGCACCGCTGCAGAAACACGGCTCAGTGTTAAAGCAAACTACAGTCTCTACCTGTTGTTTGGATGTGAGGTGTTTAGGGGACAATTGGAAATTATAGCCTCTACTGATAGTTCTGATGTGAGGTGTTTAGGAGAACATGGTAAATCGTAGCGTCCAACAACAGCATGCTCGCGTGTCGTTTAGGTGACATCAGTAAAATGTAGCGTCCTAACTATTGGTTTCATGTGAGGCGTTTACGGGACGTCTGTCAATTGTAGCAACAGTAAATAACCTGGGTTACTCTCTCCCCCTCTAAACTCCAAGTGAACTTCTTTTTTTTTATTTGTATGGTAATGTCATTTTCCTTTTGGTTCTAATAGATTTTTATAAAATCGATATCGAGGTAAAGCGCCGTCCAGAAATCATCACCAGGGATCATCTTTGGCTCTCAGCAGACTAGAATGTATTTTATTTTGAAGGGCACAGACTATGTGGGTTAACATATTCTACGCCGGTTCATAAAGTGGGCTACAGCGTGGTAAATTTATAAATACCGCGTCGTCATGGCGATAGTGGAGCGGCTGTGGCCTACTTGGTGGGATGTCCCCATTTTGTTGCTGTCTGAGCGGCACCGCGACCTCGTAACACCAGCAGGTGTCGGTGAACACCGTCCTCACTCATGAAAAGTGTTGTTGTTTATTGTTTTTCAGTCTCTGTCCCCCAAAGAGCTGTGGCACATCGTGCACCAGTGTTACGGCACCGAACTCGGCCTCACCAGTGAAGACGACGACTACGTGTCGCCCACCGCCGAACACATGAACGGCCTGCTGTGAGTGCGCATCCCTTTATGTTTTTTCCTCCTGAAATACAAAAATCAGGAAATGTTTTGCCCACGAGTCGTCATGGTGTCGAGATAAACTCCTGATCCAGGACTCAAACCAGCAGTCAACCTGACGATACTACGTCCCGCCCACCGATAGCTGTAACCTGACTGCACCACGGGCCTGTCAATCAAACAGACACGCCCCCAAAAACAGGTCTTCTTGAATCTTCTTTTCTAATGAATGAGGGATTATTTTCAGATGGACCTCCAGAAAACTAAGAAGAAGGAGTGACTTTAGCTAACAACACCGAGAGAACTGATGGACACATTTTATTCACTTTGGATTTGATGAGAGAAGTTGAATGGGAGTCTATGGAGCCGGAGGCTTTTTGGAGACGACCTCTAGTGGCACTCGCTGGTATTGCAGCTGAAGACACTTCTGGATCTGAACCATTTTACAGAACGTCTGTGGCTCAAACACAGCTATGTTTGGGGGGGGGGGTATCTGTTTGATTGACATGCCTAAGTGGGCAGGGCATAGTGTCCTTCCCCAGCTCGTCCAAATATGGACACTTCAGGCTCCAAAAGATGGTGACGGACAAGATGAGCAGCTGTTTGTGTCCAAGTCATCAGGTTTTGGTTTGCGAAGGTTTGAAGTTGTTTCTAAGTTGATCCAAACCTCGTGTGTCTCTCCGTGTCCGTCCTCCGTCCTCCAGGCCCGGAGACGAGTCGGTGTCGGTCACAGACCTGCTGGACCTGAGCTCCGTGTCGGTTCCGTCCTCGGGCAGCTCTCCTCCAACGCTGGTGCCCTGCGGTCTGGCCGGCCTCGGAGGATCCTCTCTGCCTTCCTCCGCCTCCTGTCTCCCCATCGAGATGCCGTCTTCGTCGGGACGCAGCCTCAGCGCCGACCCGCTGGACCCGAGCCCTCCCAGCTGGCACGGCTCGCTGCCGTCCAGCGCTCCCTCCAACGCCTCGGCCTCGGCCCCGCCCTCCGCGGCGGCCTCCTTCGTGAGTCTCCGCCTCCACATTCACACCCACTCACACATTTTGGTTCTTAACTGTTGAGCTAAAATAATGAAGCAACAATAAGAAGTTACCAAGTAAATAAAATACGCATTCGACATGTATTCATGTTGGGTTGCAACTCGCGCTGATCTCTGTTTCCATGGCAACACACGGGTACGAATAACAACTGGGAAACGATCAGTAGACTATTAAAATGAGGCAAAGAAACAAGAAGGAAGAGGCGGCAGGTAACAGGTGTGACTACAGGGTGTCTGCCCCCCCCCCTCCCCCTCCCCCTCCTCATGAAGAGCAGGCTGAGCTGTGAGAATGAATGGAGATCTGTGCTGACTGCACTGCTCTCAGAAGAATTGCTCGGTCATGGCAGTGAGTCTACTCCTCCAGTCATGTGACTGTGGGGTGATTCCCCCCCCCCCCCTCTGTCCCCCATCCCCTCCCTCCCCCCTAACTAACCGGCCTCTCCCGTGTGTTTTCTCTCCTCTCTTGCTGCAGAGTCTGGACGAGGGCGGCGACAGCTTGTGTGATTCAGCCAATCACATGCTGCCTCCTCCTCCTCCTCCTCCGACCACCAGCATGGGGAACCTCTCCTCGTTGGACATCCCCAACGACGAGGAGCTGCCCACCGACCCCAGCAACTCGTCAGACACGCAGGAAGAGAGTGAGTTTTGTTTGGGTGGACGAGAACCCAGCAGAACCACCAGAACCAGCAGAACCCAGAAATATCAGCTGCCTGTCAGATTTAATAACCTGGAACTCACTTTGATTATCTTTTGTGCATGTTAAACACAGACTCTGTATCTAAAAAGTGTTCGTAGCTTCAGGTCTGTAAAATGGTTCCGATCCAGAAGTGTCTTCAGCTGCAATACCAGCGAGTGCCACTAGAGGTCGGCTCCAAAAAGCCTCCGGCTCCATAGACTCCCATTCAACTTCTCTCATCAAATCCAAAGTGAATAAAATGTGTCCATCAGTTCTCTCGGTGTTGTTAGCTAAAGTCACTCCTTCTTATTAGTTTTCTGGAGGTCCATCTGAAAATAATCCCTCATTCATTAGAAAAGAAGATTAAGAAGACCTGTTTTTTCAGTAAGACATTTGAAGACAGAGTGGTGAAGCTGCTCTCCTCTGCTGTGACCTGCAGGTGAGGTTGAGTCCTTCTGTGCCAACCTCAGCGGACGGCTGCACATCAACATGGCGCTCCGGATGAGCGTCGACAAGCTGCACGACCTGCTCTTCTCTGCGGACACACACTTCATCCAGCACCTGTTCTCCCAGAGGCACTTCACAGGTGGGCGGACACACACACAGACACACACACACACACACACACACACACACACACACACACACACACACACACACACACACACCGAGAGGGATGTTCTTGTTGATGGTTCTGTTGCTGCTCCGGTCCGGCTCCCTGTGTGGAGCCACTAATGAGGCCTCGCTGAAATCATGTTCTCCTTTTCAGACCTGTCGGTGGGTGAATGGCAGCCGGACGGCGGCGGGAACACCGGCCGCGTGTTGAGCTACACCATCGCCCTCAACAACCCCCTCGGCCCCAAGACGGCCCCGGTGGTGGAGACGCAGGTCGGTGCCTTCGTTTTCTCTTTACTCACACGGACATCTGGAGCCTGTGTGAAACCGGAGGGCTTTTATTTTGAAAAATTGCTGCATTCAGCTTTGATCTCTGCCTCAGTGACAGACAGTCTTATAGCGCC
>NW_027211255.1:12500-22500 GCF_029030835.1 Brachyistius frenatus
TACTCCGTCACCGACAGGTAACCGCAGCGCCAGGTCCGTGAAGCTCGGCCGTGCAGCAGCTAAATACGTCCCCCGGGAGTCGGCGGAGCGGAACTAAAACAAAAAAGAGCTTTGAGTGTTGATTATGGTTTTTAGCTACATTAGCTGGATGTTAGCTCGTCGTTAGCTGTTTATAAACTTGAGTTAAGCTGTTTTTTAGCTACATTGGTGAAATCCTGAATTCACGTACAGCAGTCACACAACATTTTTTTTAACTTTTCAGGCTGCTAGCTAACATTAGCACCGTGCTAACTGGCTGGGCGCCATGGTAACGTACAGCGTCTCATCAAGTCTTTCTATCGGGACCTTTTTTTTAGGACACATCAGTGTTTCTTTACTTTATTGTTAGTGCAACTAACGACAGCAACTCTCAGAAATATTAACATATATATTACATTACACCCCCCCCCCCCCTCCAGCCCGCTGCCCCAGACCGCCTCCGAGTGGGCTCAGGTCCTGCAGATACAACGTCAGTTCCATCAGGCTCAGCTCGGAAAGTGGCAGCAGATCCTGCAGTCGTCCGTCACACTGCTGGATCAGGTACGTCTGTCCCCCCCGTGACTCATGTCCTCCCCCCTGTGACTCATGTCCTCCCCCCTCCATATCTCATGTCTCTTGTCTTCGTGTCTCCCAGATGAAACAGTCTCTGGAGAAGCTCCACCGCGGCATCGTGGTCCCGGAGGTGCAGCAGGATCCGTCTGCAGACCCCCTCTCAGAGTCCCTGACTGAACCCTGAAGCCCCGCCTCCTCCTCTGAGCGCCGCCCCCTGCTGGACGGGTAGAGTTGACACCGGGTGGGGGGGGGGGACTACATCACCCACAACTCTCCTCGCCTGACTGACTTGAAACGGCGACGTCCGTGGACTCGGCAGCAATAATGTGTACATAGAGAGAGAACCGGACCACAGGTGGGCCGAACCAGAACCAGAACCACCCCCCACTCCAAGACTATCACAGGCTGCAGCTCCTCCTCCTCCTCCTCCTCCTCTTCCTCGTCAGGAGGAAACAAACATTTCAACATCTTCAGATAGAAACGATTCGTCTGAAGATGAAACCAGACGCACTCCCGGTGTCGTCGGGTCCGTTCGGTCGGGGCGCTAATTTATTCGCTGCCGCCGACTAGTCCCTGAAGCCCCGCCCCCGCTCTGATGATGTCACGCGGTGGCCCATCCTGTGCTCTGATTGGCTGTTGTGGTGCGGACCAAGAGGATTACTGCTCAGCAATAATGACAATAGTTATTCTAGTGATTTTTGAACGTGTCAGACAAAGTAGTATATAATAATAATAATAATGATGATGATGATGATGTGTATGAAGAACCATCCGACCAGACGTGTGTGTTCACCAGGAGTCACTGTTACGGTTTTTTACATCTTTCATTTTTGCTCGGTTTGTTTTCGTTCCCGTCAGCTGCTTCCACGTCCCGACTGGGCCGGGCTTTTCAAAATAAAAGGACCAAGCAGAACTCTCGTCGGCCCAGAAAAAGAAGAAAGAAAAAAAAAGGGAAAAGAATCTCGCAGGATCGTTTTTGTTTGTTTTCTCTCCGTGTGTTTGTGAGATTAATTGCACTCCCTCGTCTCTTTTTACTGTTTCGTTTTCTATCCTTACGTTTTTTGTCGCTGGCCCCGCCCCTTTTCTCTGCGTTGTCGTCTCATCGCTCGTCCTCCCGCGGCCACGCTGTGCGCGGCCGCCTGTCGTTACCCGGAGGGAGGGAGGATATTTATTGAGGGAGGAGCAGAGATGAGATCGGTCTGTAAAAAGATGTGATTGTACACAACGACATGGAGACAAATGAAAAGTTCTACAACATGAAACGGCTCTTCGCTGTCTTTATCCTCATTTATCTCTTTGTTCCTAAAAAAACCAACTTTCTAAATATTCAGCTTCATATCATATTTCCATTTTCCTTGAAACAATCTGCATTTATTGAAAAAGGTCCATCCAATCAGTGGTTTCAACTTTTGAGTCCGAGAAAATCAGATTTTCACTAAAGTATTTCAACATATTTATTTACTGAATAAATCAGAAGAAACTGCAGCAAAAAAAAAGTTCAGGGTCTCCTTTGTTGTTTTGTTCATGTCCTGATGCTCCAGATGTTTTCAATGATTGACAGGTCTGGACTGCAGGAGGCCAGTTTATCAGCGGACTCTTCTACTAGAGAACCATGCTGTTGGAATACGTGCAGAATGTGGTATTCCAGAACTCTGACCCACAAAAAAAGATCAAATTCCCTGATTTTCCAAGTCTGGAAGAGACGTTTTGTAATTCCATGATATTCCAGGATATTCCAGGATATTCCGGGATATTCCAGGATATTCCGGGATATTCCAGGATATTCCGGGATATTCCAGGATATTCCGGGATATTCCAGGATATTCCGGGATATTCCAGGATATTCCGGGATATTCCAGGATATTCCAGGATATTCCAGGATATTCCGGGATATTCCGGGATATTCCAGGATATTCCAGGATATTCCAGGATATTCCAGGATATTCCAGGATATTCCGGGATATTCCGGGATATTCCAGGATATTCCAGGATATTCCGGGATATTCCAGGACCGGTAGGAACCCTGCTGACCATCACGAGGCCGCGACCTGATTTCACCATCATGTTCTGTTTTTTGTAGAATTTAGCATCAACCTGCAGGTCTTCTTGTGTTTATTGAGGATTCAGGATTTAATTCAGTGATCAGAGAATGATTTACATTTTTATTCATTTCAAGCCAACAAAATTGTAATTCATTATAACGTCAACATCAACCATTATTTGCAGCGTAAAGTTTCACCTTGAATTCAACTGATGTGTAAAGACTTCACATCTAAAACAGCTGATGGAGGAGAAGAAGAGGAAGAAGAAGAAGCTCTGCCGCCTTTTTCTCTGTCAGACAACATGCAGGCAGCGTTTGGCCGCCATCTAGTGGTCAGTGGCGAGAAGTGCTCTGACTGCTGGGTTCACTGGGAGGAACACGTGTGTGTGTGTGTGTGTGTGTGTGTGTGTGTGTGTGTGTGTGTGTGTGTTCCTCTCGTCACACTGAGTTTAACCCAGCAGAGAAACTCGTGTTCAGCAGCTGCATTAAATCTGATTTATTTTTTACAGGTGATTTTTGAGCTCTCAGGTTGAAGGAAAACACAAAAACATGGCAGAGAATTGGAGATAAAAACAAGTTGTCTGCTGCTGTCCAGTGTGAAACAAATAAAAAACACCTGAACTGTAACTACTGAGTCTTCCTTCATCTGAGCGCCTCGAAGAGGCGGAATAAAGGAATAAAACGAGGAAGAGGAGGGTTTCTTTCTTTAGAAAAATCCAGATTTAAGTTGAACGACTGATGCTAAGAAAAAGGAGAAAAATGTTAAAATGTCGACTATTTTGAGAAAAAGTGTCTTCTTTTTTTTTAAATGCTAAATGTAAAAAAAAAGGTTTTATTTCAAGAAAAAAGTTGAAATGTTGAGAATAAAGTCAAAGTGTCCAGATTATCGTTGAACTGTGGAGAATTAAGTTGAACTACTACTTTGAGAAAAAAGTCAAAATGTCGAATGTTTAAAGGACGAAGGGTAACCATGGTAACACTCGCACGCAGTACAAGAAGGACGCGTCGTATCACGAGACTCACTGAGACACCTGATCAGGTCGTTTGATCCTGAAGGCGTCTTGAGGAGCCACAAAAAGCTCCAAACACATTTCCTTCTCCACATTTTGACTTTAATTCTCCACTTTGTTGTCAAAATGTTAAAATGTTCCTCCTCTAATAACTTTTTGTCTCCCAACGTGTCTTCGTGACATCGTCTGCTGCGAACGTCCTCCAGAGACGAACTCCACACGAGGGACGTCTGTCGATGAGTTCGATGGACGTTGAAGACTCAAAATTAAAGAGTTTGACGAACATCGTTTCATATTTGTCGTGTTGTTGCTCTGCACAAATGAGTTTAAGAGTTTATTCCTATTTTACATTTAATTTTGAGGTCATTTTTCAGGTAGATTCTACTGAAAAAAATCTAAAATTAAAAGGTATCAGTGTTTCCTTGGGAGTTCATTATCTTCCTTGTATTTAAACGTTAATATTATCAAATCTTCTTTTGTTGTTTTAGTTTTTAATTATCACTGTTTTTTTTGTACCACAGCCTGGAGGAGCTGCAAAGGAGAAAAAAAGAACAAAGAACAGGTCAGTGAACGCATCACGGCAAACGAACGGTGACAAAAAAAAGACTTAAAATCGAGATGGAAGCACGTCGTCGGGCGCAAAAGAAAAAAAAAGCTTGTAAGCATGCGGATCTCTAATATTCTCAACATGAATCTGTGTACAGATATATATAGAAAACACCCTCCTGTGAGTCCGGGGGAGGAGGAGGAGGAGGAGGAGGAAGAGGAGGAGGAGGAGGCACGAAGCTGGACGTGAAACCCTTCAAGGAAGCCGCCTTGAATTCTTCCTCGACCTGCAGAGAGAAAACGTAAAACAATCAGATAAATGAATTGAATCTTCTTTTCTCATGAATGAAGGATTATTTTCAGAAACCGGAACCTTTGAGACACGATGAGGACATAAATTAAAAATACACACACGAGGTTAACAAAGAAAAGCAAAAGAAAGTGAATAGAAGTGAAGTTCAGACTTGCCGGTTCTATTCCGCCTCCTGCACAGCGGCACAGTTATCTTTACTTTCCGACGCTATCGCTAAATACTCGGCCCTGCAGGGAGGAGAGGCAGAGAAACGGCAGCACGTCATCGGACCGGACAGGAAACAGGAAGTGTTTGTGTATCGTGACGGCAGATTGAAACAGGTTGCGGGGACGACGGCCCGTCGCCACGGAGACGCCGTATGTTCACTACTCACGCGCTCTCTCGCAGAGCTTCCTCTCCGGCCGCCGAGATCTTCCTGTAGCAGTAGATCATCTCGACCACCAGCCACACCTGCAGCCCGATGATGGAGACGTACATCATCACCTCGGACAGGATGGACGCCATTCCCCGGGTGACTGCGGAGACCAGAGCGCCGGTCAGCCGGGACGCGTACCGTCTTTTTTTACAGGACGTGATTCACGACCTCCCGTCGTGTCCCACGTCATCATTTAAACCTGTCCGACGTCTACGTTCTGCTGCAAACCGGCAAAAACAAACAACCAAGTCCTGAAAGTTCAGAGGACCGAGCGCCGAACCCTGAGGGACGCCGTGCTGATCCGAGAACTCGTTACTTTAAACGCTCGCTTCAATTTTAACTTCGATAAACGCAACATGTTGTCACCTTTGACGTTCACGTGGTCAAATATTCGCTCTGTTCTCGGGAAAATATATGACTGTTTACCAGTTTTATCTTCACCATCTCGTTATATCACAAACTCTCAACGATTAAAAAAACTAAAAAGTTTGGGACGGCGTGTTAAATGTCAATAAAAAAAACTGAATGCGATGATTTGCTAAAAGCTACCAATGCCGTGTGATTCACCTTCATATCGCCACAGATGTAAACTTTTTAACTGAGCGCTGATAACGAGCTGGGTGGTCCCTCTCCTCTTTAAAGAATCTCAGATTGTGATTCGTCCGACCACAGGACAGGTTTCCCTTCGGTCCGTCTTAAATGAGCTGGGGTCTCTTTTTTTTTAATACCCAACAATGATGCTGATCTGTTTCCATGGTAACCTAATTACACAACTTTTCCAGTCTTTTGTTGATCCTGTACCATTTTTTTTTTTAACGTGTTGCTGCCATCAAAATAAAAAACAAAACAATTAAATTTCACAGTTTCAACATTTGATATGTCGTCTGTGGTCTATTTTAAATGTGTTTATATGATTTGAAAATCATCGCATTCTGTTTTTATTTACATTTTACAAAGCGTCCCGACTGTTTTTTGGAAAACGAGGTTGTTAAAAAAATAAAACCCGACCGAAACGCAGATAAACGAACACAGCTGAAATATTCCTGAGAGGTTTTTAGATTTTTTTTTTCTCTGATATTTACGAGCTGTGGTCTGTAATCAACTCCATTTATCTGTTTTTGTTCATTCTGGGATGCTTTGAGGAGAAAGTGTTTGACTCATGGAGACGCAGATCTTCCTTCGTCTCCTGATGGAAGACGTGAATTATTAAACACCATCAGTCTGCAGCGCAGCGCGGCGTTAATGTCCTTTTAAAACCGGCCGCAGTTACAGATTCAAGTGAAACTTTCCATTGTGGTCTTTTAGTGTTTACGGGTTGTTGTTGTTGTTGTTTTCAAAGCTTTGTCTTTTTTCCGTCACATTTCGACACACGTAAATCAAAACCCGACGCGCTGTCGTCGCTGAAAAAGGGTTTAAATCCTTCGCTGCTCCTTCAAAATAAAAGCTGTTTTTTTTTGTTTAGTTTTTTTCTTGTGGAAAAAAAATCTTCAAACAACGAGAGCGTCATTGATTATGTTTGTTTGTTCTCACATCTGTTGATCTATTACGTTATATATATATATATTATGTTGTTTTAATTAATTCAAAAATTTAACAAACATCCAGAAAAACTGGGAGGATTTTTTTTGTAAGAAAATAAATGTGTCGTACGTGTAACCGGCAATCGACGGTAAACGTGTTTCATTCCGGTTGTTGTAAAAAATGCTGCGACGGTTGAACCCGTTAGAAACACGCTAACGTTAAAAATATCATTTTACATGTGATATAACACCGAGACACTTTTTTCCATTCATCGTCCAAAATATATTTATTTTTATTTGATTTGTTTTTGTGTATACAGTCTGTGTGTGTATTTATTCATTGCTCTTTTTGTTTTTCTAAAATAATCTTTTTTTTTTATCTTTCTTATTTCTTATACGTATTTGTAAAAAAGTCATATTGTGTGCAGCTTTTAGTTTTTCGATGCTGCTGTGACGACTAAATGTCCTCCCTGTGGGATTAATAAGGTCTAAATTTATCTATAAAAACCTAAATTGTAGTTATCGCTGCTGACGTCAGCATCCGGCGTCTCTCGAGCTCACGTGTGATCGGATACTCGCACCGTCAGAACTCACGTTTCGGCACCACGTGGATTTTGATGGTCTTGCTGGTGTTGGTCTGGAACTCGTAGTTGGAGTACATGAGGTGGCGGCTGAAGGTGCAGAGGTACGTCCCCGAGTCGTTGTAGGTGACGTTGCGGATGTAGATGGATCCGTCCTGCAGGTCGCGTGTCTGCTTGCTGCCGCTCCACTCCAGCCGCTCGTAGAACCGCGGGTCGACGACTTCGCCCGTTTGGTCCTCGTAGCTGTACAGCTGCAACGCAAGCAGAGACCCCCCGCGCCCCCCGCCCCCCGTCAGGGTGAATATTCACGTTTTATGTTTTCCGCTCGCCCCTGAAGGAAGCAGACAGACGTCCGGCCGCCACCTCGCCGCTCTGCATCGACCGTAGCTCACTTCGCTTCCTGCTGAATCAGCAGCTTAATGGCGCTCTGATCCGGAGGTGAAGTGAAAGCACTCCGCTCGCTCCATCTCGGGTTTAATTGCTTTGCGGACGATTCCCAGAAGACACGAGACGCTGCTGTGGACTCACACTGATTCAATCAGGCAGCGTTCACAGCGACTCGGTTACTGATCAGACTTTATTTTTATATCCGTCCGTCTGTCTCCGCCCACAGCTTCAGTCTGGAAACGCTGAAGTGGAGGCGGGGCCGACCGGCGACGAGTGGGCGTGGCTTTTAAAGCAGCTCCAATCAAGCTGTGACCAACTGTGACGACACCTGTCGGTTTGAAACTGTCGTTCTGAAGTTCGGCGTTTTGGCCTTCGACGCGTTGTTACCTTGGAGCAGGAAGTGACCATATTTGGACGAGCTGGTGGGAGGAGCCAGCGGTGGATCTGACTTTATCTGATTGGGAACCCGAGGACGTAATGCCCCGCCCACCGATAGCTGTAACCTGACTGCACCACAGGCCTGTCAATCAAACAGACACGCCCCCAAAAACAGGTCTTCTTGAATCTTCTTTTCTAATGAATGAGGGATTATTTTCAGATGGACCTCCAGAAAACTAAGAAGAAGGAGTGACTTTAGCTAACAACACCGAGATAACTGATGGACACATTTTATTCACTTTGGATTTGATGAGAGAAGTTGAATGGGAGTCTATGGAGCCGGAGGCTTTTTGGAGCCGACCTCTAGTGGCACTCGCTGGTATTGATGATGTCAGAACTTGAACTTGTTACTGATGTTTACAGAAATGTCGGAGGTTGTAGAAGTACAATTTTCGCCGAACGTTAAAGCTAATATAATATAATTTTAGTCACGTAGAGTTTCTCTTCCTGACGCGGGCTAAATAACATAACGGTGTTCTCGTGACTGAACCACTTGATGTCGTAATTACGACTTCCATTCGAAGGCCATACGAGTCCTCGAAAAAACAGAGCTACGTATTTACCGTGTGACCGTCGACGTTACTTACGAAAAAATGACTAACTTGAGCCCGAACTGAACTGAACTGAACCGAACCGGAACCGAAACCGAACCGAAACCGAACCGAACCGAACCGAACCGAACTGAACCGAACCGAACTGAAACCGAACCGAACCGAACTGAACCGAACCGAACTGAACCGAACCGAACTGAAACCGAACCGAACCGAACCGAACCGAACTGAACCGACACCGAACCGAACTGAACCGAACCGAACCGAACCGAACCAAACTGAAACCGAACCGAACCGAACCGAACCGAACCGAACCGAACTGACACCGAACCGAACTGAACCGAACCGAACCGAACTGAACCAAACTGAAACCGAACCGAACCGAACCGAACCGAACCGAACTGAAACCGAACCGAACCGAACCGAACCGAACTGAACCAAACCGAACCGAACCGAACTGAACCAAACCGAACCGAACCAAACCGAACCGAACCAAACCGAACCGAACCGAACTGAAACCGAACCGAACCGAACCGAACTGAACCAAACCGAACCGAACCAAACCGAACCGAACCGAACCGAACCAGGTGTTTCGGTGACTAAACCTGAAACTTTTCACGCTGAGGTGAAGGTGAAACACGACGCTGACACGGCGCCCTCTGGTGGAACCGACAGGTGCGTTACGTGCTTCGCAGTTTCACGTCAGTCGGTCCAAGGAACCACAAAGAGTTGATTTTTTTTTTTTTTAAATTTCCAGAATAAACAAACAGGACGTAATATATTCATTGAATATCTCTTATTCTTCGGAGGGAGAGCGCCAGGCTAGCCGTTTCCCCCCGCTTCCAGTCTTTGTGCTAAGCTAAGCTAAGCGTCGCGACTCACATGTGAGAACTCGGTGTCGTGGGCGGTCCTGAAGTACCAGTTGACGGCGGCGGTGGCGGGAACCTCCCCCCTCATCTTACAGGAGATGCAGCCCAGCTTGAACTGCTCGTTGGCCACGGCCTCCGTGTCCGAGTCCACCTCCACGCAGGCGGCCCGGCCCGGCGGCGCTGCGGGCGGAGAGGACGGAGAGGTCAGTGCGGGTCACGGGTGGGGAGGGGTCACAGGTCAGAGGTCAGAGGTCAGAGCCCCTCCTTTCATGTACCCGTGACCGAACACGAGCTCTGGTGTTTCTCTCTCGGTACGTCAGAAAACAACTTGTGGAGCTTTTCTGGTGTTGCGTGCTCTCTGCATGCCTGTTCTTATTCATGTTTTTATTTATATATTTTATCGGGCAAAACTCTTTATTTATTTTTTTCTTGCATTTTATTTCCACTCGTCATTTCAGTTCACAGATGATTCAAATTCATTTTTTAGTTTTTTTTGGATGAATTTACACTTTTGGATGTTTTTGAAACTGAGCGGAAATAAAGACGTTGCATCATCATCATCATCATCATCATCATCATCATCATCATCATCATCATTCTGCTGTCAGTCGCTTCATATATAGAAGCGCGAGTCTATATATGACATCATCATCATCATCATCATCGTGACACATACTCGTCATCGGCTGCGAGTTACACACCTGTAACTCCACATGTTTCTGTCTCACTGCACCGCGA
>NW_027211256.1:0-27500 GCF_029030835.1 Brachyistius frenatus
CTCACACACACACTCACTCACACACACTCACTCACTCCCACACACACACACACACTCCCACACACGCACACACTCACTCACACACACACTCACTGACCCACACACACACACACACACACACACACACACACACACACACACACACACACACACACACATACACACACATACACACGCACACACACACACACACACACACACACACACACACACATACACACACACACACACACACACACACACACACACACACACACACACACACACACACACACACACACACACACACACACACACACATACATACATACATACATACATAGATACATACACAACCACACACACACACACTAACACACACACACACACACACACACACACACACACACACACACACACACACACACACACACACACACACACACACACACACACACACACACACACACACACACACACACACACACAAAACAGTCAGCTGACAGTCAGCTCACAGATGGAGCCACAAGCATCATGAGGTCACATGACCAAGGTCATCAGAACAGAATCTGGTGAAGATCAAACAACCTGCTTACATGATGTTCAATATGAATATGTGATCCGTTCCTCTTCTGTCTGATGGAGCTCAGTTAAACCTCCACCCTCTCCATCTTCACCCAAACCTCCACCCTCTCCATCCTAACCCAAAACTCCATCCTTTCCATCCTATCCCAAACCTCCACCCTCTCCATCCTAACCCAAACCTCTACCCTCTCCATCCTCGCCCAAAACTCCACCCTCTCCATCCTAACCCAAAACTCCACCCTCTCCATCTTCACCCAAAACTCCACCCTCTGCATCCTAACATGTCTTTCTCTGTAAACAGACCGATGTCCCCACAACGGGAGTAATACTAGTACACACACACACCAACACTGCTTTCTGCCACTTCATTCTCTTTCTGTCACACAAAACTGGTTTTATTTCCTTCTGCCTCTCTTTCTCTTCCATAAATACCCCCCCCCACCCCCACCCCATTATAATATACCACCTGCCAGCCTGACGCTGCCAGCCCACACCACAGCACTGACATACTGTGTATGGCTGAGAGAGAGATAGAGGGAGGGGGGGGAGGTCAACAGAGGTAGAACAAGAAAAGTATGACCCAAGTTTGTATCCCTTACTTCTTCCAAACACTTCTTCACCAGCCCAGTGATGATGCTGTCTCTGGTATTCAGACATACACTTCCAAACCATCATAGAAAATATACTTCTGTTCAGAACAAACAGAAGTGTTTCACCTGCAGATTATCACTGAAATATGACTGAAACACAGTGGTGGGCTCCATTATGTAACTGAGACAGTCAGCAGCTCCCTTTCATCATTGCTTCCTTTTCTTTTGGTGTATTTTGCTCCTCTTTGCATTCATTTCTGTTGTAGCTCTATAAAACAACCTGATCTCCTTGTGACACTGATACACATGGAAGGGTTGAAAAGACAAGTAGAGAGAAGAAGACAAATACAGATGCCTTCCTTTCCTACATCTTTCCCTCTCTTCCTTTCCTCATCCCTCTCTCTTCCTCTCTCTTCCCTCTCTTCCTTTCCTCATTCCTATCTCTTGCTCTCCCATCCCCCTCTCTTTCTCATCCCTCTCTCTTCCTCCTCCCATCCCCCCATCCCCCTCTCTTCCTCTCCTCATCCCTCTGGTCTCTGTCCGGGGTCAAAGGCTCCGCTGCCCGACAATAACTCTCCTCCCTGAGTGTTGGCAGCGTCCCGGCAGGCCGTGCCCACCCCATATGCTGTTGTCCGGCCGGGCCAGGACCGTTCTGGACTGGTCTGACCTGAATGCGGAGGACTGGCGTGGCCTGGTCCAGGTGGATGTGGGCCATTTCTCTCCTCTGTCCAACGGAAAAAGAGCCACGAGGGAATCCTTTATGCAGTAATGATTCACTGGATGACATGATATATGTGTAATTACTGTGAATGGCTCAGAGCTGGAGAACATCTGGACACAGAACCAGAATCAGAGCTGGAGAACATCTGGACACAGAACCAGTCAGAGCTGGAGAACATCTGGAAACAGAACCAGAGTCAGAGAACATCTGGAAACAGAATCAGAGTCAGAGCTGGAGAACATCTGCACACAGAACATCTGGACACAGAGAGAGAGAGAACATCTGGAAACAGAAAGAGCTGGAGAACATCTGGAAACAGAACACAGAACCAGAGCTGGAGAAGAGCTGGAGAGAACATCTGGACACAGAACTCAGAGCTGGAGAATCTGGAGAACATCAGTCAGAAGAACATCTGGACACAGAACCAGAGTCAGAGAACATCTGGACACAGAACATGGAAACAGAACCAGAGTCTGGAGAACATCTGGAAACAGAATCAGAGTCAGAGCTGGAGAACATCAGAGCTGGAGAACTGGAATCAGAGCTGGAGAACACATCTGGGAGAACACAGAACCAGAGTCAGAGCTGGAGAACATCTGGACACAGAACCAGAGTCAGAGCTGGAGAACATCTGGACACAGAACCAGAGTCAGAGCTGGAGAACATCTGGAAACAGAACCAGAGTCAGAGCTGGAGAACATCTGGAAACAGAACACAGAACCAGAGTCAGAGCTGGAGAACATCTCAGAGCTGGAGAACATCTGGAACACAGAACCAGAGTCAGAGCTGGAGAACATCTGGACACAGAACAGAGACTGGAGAACATCAGAGCTGAGAACATCTGGACACAGAACCAGAGTCAGAGCTGGAGAACATCTGGACACAGAACCAGAGTCAGAGAGCTGGACACAGAACATCTGGAGGACACAGAACCAGAGTCAGAGCTGGAGAACATCCAGTCAGAGCTGGAGAACATCTGGAGTCACACACAGAACCAGACATCTCAGAGCTGGAGAACATCTGGACACAGAACCAGGACACAGAACCAGTCAGAGCTGGAGAACATCTGGACACAGAACCAGACAGAGAAATCTGGACACAGAACCAGTCAGAGCTGGAGAACATCTGGAAACAGAACCAGTCAGAGCTGGAGAACATCTGGACACAGAACCAGAGTCAGAGCTGGAGAACATCTGGACAGAACACATAATTAGAGCTGGAGAACATCTGGAAACAGAACCAGAGTCAGAGAACATCTGGAAACAGAATCAGAGTCAGAGCTGGAGAACATCTGGACACAGAACCAGTCAGAGCTGGAGAACATCTGGACACAGAACCAGACTCAGAGCTGGAGAACATCTGGACACAGAACCAGTCAGAGCTGAAGAACATCTGGAAACAGAACCAGAGTCAGAGAACATCTGGACACAGAATCAAAGTCAGACACAGAACCAGTCAGAGCTGGAGAACATCTGGACACAGAAACAGTTAGATCTGAAGAACATCTGGAAACAGAACCAGAGTCAGAGCTGGAGAACATCTGGACACAGAACCAGAATCAGAGCTGGAGAACATCTGGACACAGAACCAGAATCAGAGCTGGAGAACATCTGGAAACAGAACCAGAGTCAGAGAACATCTGGAAACAGAATCATAGTCAGAGCTGGAGAACATCTGGACACAGAACCAGACAAAGAGCTGGAGAACATCTGGACACAGAACCAAAATCAGAGCTGGAGAACATCTGGACACAGAACCAGTCAGAGCTGGAGAACATCTGGAAACAGAACCAGAGTCAGAGCTGGAGAACATCTGGACACAGAAACAGTTAGATCTGAAGAACAGCTGGACACAGAACCAGAGTCAGAGAACATCTGGAAACAGAATCAGAGTCAGAGATGGAGAACATCTGCACACAAAACCAGAATCAGAGCTGGAGAACATCTGCACACATAACCATAATTAGAGCTGGAGAACATCTGGAAACATAACCAGAGTCAGAGAACATCTGGAAACAGAATCATAGTCAGAGCTGGAGAACATCTGGACACAGAACCAGACAAAGAGCTGGAGAACATCTGGAAACAGAACCAGAGTCAGAGAACATCTGGACACAGAATCAAAGTCAGAGTCAGGGAACATCTGGACACAGAACCAGATAGAGCTGGAGAACATCTGCACACAGAACCAGAATCAGAGCTGGAGAACATCTGGAAACAGAACCAGAGTCAGAGAGCATCTGGAAACAGAATCAGAGTCAGAGCTGGAGAAATTCTGGAAACAGAACCAGATTCAGAGCTGGAGAACATGTGGAAACAGAACCAGAGACAGAGAACATCTGGAAACAGAATCAGAGTCAGAGCTGCAGAACATCTGGACACAGAACCAGAGTCAGAGCTGGAGAACATCTGGACACAGAACCAGACTAAGAGCTGGAGAACATCTGTATACAGAACCAGAATCAGAGCTGGAGAACATCTGGACACAGAACCAGTCAGAGCTGGAGAACATCTGGACACAGAACCAGTCAGAGCTGGAGAACATCTGGACACAGAACCAGACTCAGAGCTGGAGAACATCTGGACACAGAACCAGAGTCAGAGCTGGAGAACATCTGGACACAGAACCAGTCAGAGCTGGAGAACATCTGGACACAGAACCAGTCAGAGCTGAAGAACAGCTGGAAACAGAACCAGAGTCAGAGAACATCTGGAAACAGAATCAGAGTCAGAGCTGGAGAACATCTGCACACAGAACCAGAATCAGAGCTGGAGAACATCTGGACACAGAACCAGAGTCAGAGCTGGAGAAATCAGAGCTGGAGAACATATGGACACAGAACCAGACTCAGAGCAGGAGAACATCTGGACACAGAACCAGTCAGAGTTGGAGAACATCTGGAAACAGAACCAGACTCAAAGATGGAGAACATCTCGAAACAGAACCAGACTCAGAGCTGGAGAACATGTGGAAACAGAACCAGTCAGAGTTGGTGAACATCTGGAAACAGAACCAGAGTCAGAGAACATCTGGAAAAAGAATCAGAGTCAGAGCTAAATAAATTCTGGAAACAGAACCAGAGAAAGAGCTGGAGAACATCTGGACACAGAACCAGTCAGAGCTGGAGAACATCTGGACACAGAACCAGTCAGAGCTGAGCTGGAGAACATCTGGACACAGAACCAGTCAGTCTGGAGAACATCTGGACACAGAAACTGGAGAACATCAGTCAGAGCTGGAGAACATCTGGACAGAACCAGAACAGTTAGATCTGAAGAACAGCTGGACACAGAACCAGAGTCAGAGAACATCTGGAAACAGAATCAGAGTCAGAGCTGGAGAACATCTGCACACAAAACCAGAATCAGAGCTGGAGAACATCTGCACACAGAACCATAATCAGAGCTGGAGAACATCTGGACACAGAACCAGAGTCAGAGAACATCTGGAAACAGAACCAGAGTCAGAGCTGGAGAACATCTGGACACAGAACCAGTCAGAGCTGGAGAACATCTGGAAACAGAACCAGAGTCAGAGAACATCTGGACACAGAATCAAAGTCAGAGTCAGGGAACATCTGGACACAGAACCAGATAGAGCTGGAGAACATCTGCACACAGAACCAGAATCAGAGCTGGAGAACATCTGGAAACAGAACCAGAGTCAGAGAGCATCTGGAAACAGAATCAGAGTCAGAGCTGGAGAAATTCTGGAAACAGAACCAGATTCAGAGCTGGAGAACATGTGGAAACAGAACCAGAGACAGAGAACATCTGGAAACAGAATCAGAGTCAGAGCTGCAGAACATCTGGACACAGAACCAGAGTCAGAGCTGGAGAACATCTGGACACAGAACCAGACTAAGAGCTGGAGAACATCTGTATACAGAACCAGAATCAGAGCTGGAGAACATCTAGACACAGAACCAGTCAGAGATGGAGAACATCTGGACACAGAACCAGACTAAGAGCTGGAGAACATCTGTATACAGAACCAGAATCAGAGCTGGAGAACATCTGGACACAGAACCAGTCAGAGCTGAAGAACATCTGGACACAGAACCAGAGACAGAGCTGGAGAACATCTGGAAACAGAACCAGAGTCAGAGAACATCTGGAAACACAATCAGAGTCAGAGCTGGAGAACATCTGCACACAGAACAAGAATCAGAGCTGGAGAACAGCTGGACATAGAACCATAATTAGAGCTGGAGAACATCTGGACACAGAACCAGACTCAGAGCTGGAGAACATCTGGACACAGAACCAGTCAGAGTTGGAGAACATCTGGAAACAGAACCAGACTCAGAGCTGGAGAACATCTGGACACAGAACCAGACTCAGAGCTGGAGAACATCTGGACACAGAACCAGAGTCAGAGCTGGAGAACATCTGGACACAGAACATCTGGAAACAGAACCAGAGTCAGAGAACATCTGGAAAAAGAATCAGAGTCAGAGCTAAATAAATTCTGGAAACAGAACCAGAGACAGAGCTGGAGAACATCTGGACACAGAACCAGACTCAGAGCTGGAGAACATCTGGACACAGAACCAGTCAGAGCTGAAGAACTGCTGGAAACAGAACCAGAGTCAGAGAACATCTGGACACAGAATCAAAGTCAGAGTCAGAGAACATCTGGACACAGAACCAGTCAGAGCTGGAGAACATCTGCACACAGAACCAAAATCAGAGCTGGAGAACATCTGGACACAGAAACAGTTAGATCTGAAGAACAGCTGGACACAGAACCAGAGTCAGAGAACATCTGGAAACAGAATCAGAGTCAGAGATGGAGAACATCTGCACACAAAACCAGAATCAGAGCTGGAGAACATCTGCACACATAACCATAATTAGAGCTGGAGAACATCTGGAAACATAACCAGAGTCAGAGAACATCTGGAAACAGAATCATAGTCAGAGCTGGAGAACATCTGGACACAGAACCAGACAAAGAGCTGGAGAACATCTGGACACAGAACCAGAGTCAGAGCTGGAGAACATCTGGACACAGAACCAAAGTCAGAGCTGGAGAACATCTGGACACAGAACCAGAATCAGAGCTGGAGAACATCTGGACACAGAACCAGAATCAGAGCTGGAGAACATCTGGAAACAGAACCAGAGTCAGACTGACAGGTTCAAACCCAAAACCTTCCTTCAGTCCACAGCCCACCACAGCAGTACCACACACACACAGTAAGGTATATAAATATTTCCTGAACCTTTTCCTTCCAGTTGGACTTGTTGGAACTTGTTTCTCTCCATCTCTGCTACTTTTTCTGGAGGAGATATTTCTGTGTGAGTCTGCATGCAGTGATAGGAACCAGAGGGAGAGGTGATGAAAGGTCAACCCCATCCGGACTCTCCACTGCTGCATGTGTGCTGCTGTGTGCCGGAGAAAACAAAGGAGACCCGGCAGCGATGTGGACAGCTAATCAATACTGGACTTACTGCCTCATAACTGGCCCGGTTAGGAACTTTGTCTCCATGTCCCAGAAATGTCATCAGCACTCCCTCATCACACAGAGCAGAGGCAGAGGGAGGAGATGAACTCAGTCCTACTGACACTCCCACCAACAGGTGACGAGTCCTCTGAGAGAATACCTCCACAAACACACACTATATACTGTATATTTATATATATACATATATGCATATATATACATATATAAAAAGTAATGTAAAGTAATGCAGTCACCAGTCAGATGGCCTGTTGACACCTTTGTCTTCTAAAATGGTCCCAGGTCAGTGACACAAGAACAATCCCTCAGACTGATCCTGCACCAGCGTTGAGCTTCAGGTCGGACTTGTCCAGAGTTGAGAGAGAACAGGGTTTGGCTACAAACATTTAGTTTTTAAAGTGAAGGAACGTTCGCCAAATTTGTTCAGAGAAATGCTACTTCCATAATTATACGACAATTAAAAAATATTAATGAAGGGCTCCTCCATCCTGACCGCATCACTGTCACTCCAATAATGACATGAAAACATCCTCCAGTGTAATACTGTGATTATACAACAAGTTACCAACTAAATAAATATGTCATCTAAATGTTTTCATGTTGTGGAGCAATTCACTTTGAAAATGTAAAATGTTTGTTAGCATGATCACTGTTTCCATGGCAACACATGAGCACTGGAAAACAATCAGTCGGGTCAGTAGACTCTTATGTAAGACTCGTATGTAATGTTAACTACTCCAGGAAGTAGTCCATCCCTTAGCAACCACCTAGCAACAGAAAGGATTTCTAGTCTCCAACTGAATAAATACAGAACATAGAAACACTAAACTGATCAGCTACCTCAGTCTGGTTGGAACAAAGATATCTGATGAACAAAGATATCTGATTAACAAAGATATCTGATTAACAAAGATATCTGATGAACAAAGACATTAGATGAACAAAGATATCTGATGAACAAAGATATCCATGGACTCATGTGTTTTTAACATTTTAGCTCCGTGTCATGTGTTCAAACCAAACCGGTCCAGCTAGCCTCCACTAGGACTGTAAGTGCGTGACTATCCGTGGTGTTACGGTACGGGTGCTCAGAGCGACCAAAAAGGACCAAAAGAGACCCGACTTCACCAAATGGGTCATTTAATAGACCTAGAACGAATAGAAACTACATTATTACATTACATTTCATTCATCTGACTCTTTTATCCAAAGCGACTTACAATAACTTCATTTCAACCATGAGGGTACAAAATCAGAACAACAGGGATCAAGAAAATACAATTTCTTCCAGAAAGCCAAACTACAAAGTTCTATCAGTAAGTTCCATTTTAAGATAATAAAGTTCTACTGTTCAAGGTAAAGTCTGAAGAGGTGTGTTTTTAGTTTGCGGGGGAAGATGTTCAGAGTTTCTGCTGTCCTGATGTCGGTGGGGAGCTCATTCTACCATTTAGGAGCCAGGACGGAGGAGGAGGAGGAGGAGGAGGAGGAAGAGGAGAAGGAGGAAGAGGAGGAGCGGAGTAGTGTGAGTGAATCTCGGAAGTTAAAAACCAGTCGAGCTGCTGCATTCTGGATGAGCTGCAGAGGTCAGATGGTACTAACAGGTAAACCTGCCAGGAGGAGCTATAGTAGTCCAGACGTGAGATGACCAGAGCCTGGACCGGAGCCTGGACCAGAACCTGGACCAGAACCTGGATCAGAACCTGCACCTCCTTCTGAGTTAGAAGAGGACGTATTCTCCTGATGTTGTGCAGCATGTATCTACAGGAACGTGTTGTTGCAGTGATGTTGGCAGTAAGAGAGAGTTGACTGTGGAGTGTCTCCGAGGTTCTTATCAGTCAGGGTCGGGATAACAGAGTTGTTGAAGGTAGTAGTCAGGTCGAGGGTGGAAGAGTCTTTCTCTGGAAGGAAGAGCAGGTCGGTCTTGTGGAGGTTGATTTCCAGGTGGTGTGAGGACATCCACTGAGAGATGTCAGTCAGACAGGCAGAGATTCATGCTGCTACCTGTGTTTCAGATCGGGGAAAAGAGAGGACCAGTTGGGTGTCATCAGCATAGCTGTGGTAGGAAAAGCCATGTGAGTGAAAGACAGAGCCGAGAGAGTCGGTGTAGAGAGAAGAGGAGGGGACCCGGGACGGAGCCTTGAGGGACACCAGTAGTGAGAGGACAAGGTTCAGACACAGATCCTCTCCAAGTTACCCGGTAGGTGAGGTCGTTGAGGTAGGATGAGAACAGGGAGAGAGCAGAGAGACACCGAGGTCCTGAAGGAGGAAAGAAGGATCTGGTGGTTCACTGTGTCCAATGCAGCAGAAGGTCTAGAAGGATCAGGACAGAGGACAGAGAGGCTGCTCTAGCAGTGTGAAGCTGCTCAGAGACAGAAGGAGGACCGTCTCTGTTGAGTGGTCTGTTGAAACCAGACTGGTGGTCAAGAAGGTTATTATGGTGGAGATAGGAGGAGAGTTGGTTAAAGATAGCTCGCTCCAGAGTTTTAGAAAGAAAGGAAAGAAGAGAGACGGTCTGTAGTTGTTTACTTCAGACGGGTTGAGGGGGGGTTTCTTCAGGAGAGGGTTCACTCTCCTTCAGAGAGTTCAGGAAACAGACCGTTGACAGAGAAGTGGTGATGAGAGGGAGAGAAAAGGAAGAAGGTCTGGAGTAACAGACTGGAGAATGTGAGATGGGATGGGGGGGGGGTGGAGGTAACAACTTGATTGGGAGACAAGGGGGTGAAAGAGGAAAGCGAAGGGGATGAAGATGAAGATGACGGACATGTAGTTATATAAAATGGATTATAAAATGAGGAGCGTATGTCATCTATCTTTTTAGTAAAGTAGTTGACAAAGTGGCTTGGTGGAAGGAGGAGGGAGGGGGGAGGAGGTTGGAGAAGAGCTTTTTGGGGTTGGAAAATGAGGATGTAATTCTAGTTTGGTAGAAAGTGCTTTTGGCTGCAGAGATAGAGGAGAGGAGGGAGAGAGGAGGGAGAGAGGAGGGAGAGAGGAGGGAGAGAGGAAATTAATGTTGTGACGGACAGGTCCAGAGTCTGTTGATGTGGTCAGGTTGTCAGTTTGAGAGAGTCAGAGATAAAGAAGTGGTCGGAGACATGAAGTGGAGTTACAGTGAGGTTAGATGTGGAGCAGTTTCTGGTGAAATATAGTCCAGGTGGTTCCAACCTTTGTGAGGAGGAGGGGAAGGACTGAGGGAGACACCAAAGGAAGACAGGAAGAGCACAAGGTCAGATGACTTCTTAGTCTGGATGTTAAAGTCACCCAGAAGGACAAGTGGAGGACCATGTTCTGGGACGTTTGACAGGAGGACGTCTAATTCGTCCAAGAAATCTCCCAAAGGACCTGGAGGACAGTAGAGGACAACAATGTTTAATTGGACCGGATGAGTAACTGTCACAGCATGAAACTCAAGAGACAGTGAGGTAGGAAGTGGAAGTGGGTAAAGAGAAAACCTCCATTTAGGGAGATGAGTAGACCTGAACCCCCCTCCCGCCCTCCTCCTCCTACCAGTGGGTCTGGGGGTGTGGCTGAAGGAGAAGACAGAGGAGAGAGCAGCAGGGTGGATGTTGTCCGGTGTGATCCAGGTCTCAGTGAGACCAAGGAAGTCCAGAGATGAAGTCTGTCTTCAGCTGACTGCCAGTTCCAGAGTCCTCCTGTGACGAGGTGTTGGGTATGAGTGGAACGGGTGGGACAGATAACAGAGAAAAGGTTACGGTGTTGGTGTGAATGAGTGAGAGACCTGTAGTATCTACGAGTAGATATACACATACTCAGATGGCAGTAGTACTACTCAGCTATACTCAGCCTCCTAGTATGTAGTCCTCCAAAAGTCAAAAATGCACACTAAAGTTTGGCTTATGCCACGGGGCTTATATAGACACCTATCTCCACACCTCCTGCTCGTTAGACCACACCTCCTGCTCGTTAGACCTCCCGTCACCAGGTGTTACAAATATGCAGCAATAGAAACTCACCACTGATTACTAAACAAAGAAAACTTTCACACAGTCTCTAGATTTTGTCCCAACTTGTCTCAGAGAGTCTTTTTACCTCAAACTGGTAGAAAGTCAAATACAACTTAGTCCTTAATAGAATTTAAATAAAGACCATCAGTTTAACTCTAAACTTGTTCTCTTTGACTCACAGTTACTTGAGTGAAAACAAGAATCCAATCACAAACAATTCCAGCTACCAGAAACCATCCAAGCTTCAGTAGTCTAGATATCCTAAAACAGCAGATGTAATAATAAACTTTAGCAGAGAAGAGTATTTAAAGATTATACTTTACTTTAGTTCAAGTGATCCGGCTGGATGTAGTCCTCCAAAAGCCAAAAATACACATATTATATAAAACTCTATTCTAATTCTATATTCCCATTGAGGAGTTGGAGTGATATTTCTCGGGATGAGCAGGATGTGATGTCATGATGATTTGACCAATCAATCAATCAATCAAAATGTATTTGTATAGCACATTTTAACACACAATAAAGGTTTCCCAAAGTTCAGAGACCTTAGTGAACGCGGTGGGGTATCGGCTGCAGCAGGTCAGACAGATAGGCTGAGGCAGATCCATTCACACACTTAAAAATAAACATTAAAATGTTTAAATTAATTCTGTACTGGACTGGTAGCCAATGAACGGATTTTAAGATCGGTGAAATGTGCTCACCCCTGCGAGTAGCAGTTAAAAGTCTGGCTGCAGAGTTCTGCACCAACTCAAGGTGTAATAAAAGATCTTTTTCCGATTCCAGCATACAACGAATTACAATAATCCAGTCTAGAGGAAATAAAAGCATGAATGACTTTCTCCAGGTCCTTGGAGGAGAGGAAGGATTTGATCTTAGCTGAAGCTCTTAGCTGAAAGAAGCTGACTTTGACAACGGACGCAACTTGGAGATCCAATATAAATCATACCTAGATTCTTCACATAGAAATTACAGTGGGTTGCCATGGGGCCAAGACATAATGAGGGACTGCCCGGTATAGCAGCTGAAAGGCAAGAGGGATTGATTTGTGGGATCTCTGTTTTACCTTCGTTGAGGCATAGAAAATTTAGCGAGAGCCAGTTTTTGACATCAGTCAGGCAGCTCATTACTGAATTTACAGAGGCAGTTCCAGATTTGAGCGATACCCCACAGGTCAGGGGGCCTGTTGAGAGGAGCCGTTGCCCATGTTGACAGAGAATGATCTGTCTTCAGGTAGGACTTAAAACATTGTAGGGCAGTACCTTGGATGCTGACGGAGTGCTCAAGGCGGGAGATTAAACTCTCATGGTCCACAGTGTCAAAAGCAGCAGAGAGATCACTTTTCTAAAACCAGATTGAAAAACATCACAGATACCATTAAAACTGATAAAAGATTGAAGCTGTTGAAATACAACTTTCTCCAAGATCTTGGACAGAAAAGGCAAAGTGGATATTGGTCTGTAATTTGATGGGTCAGAGGGCTCCAGATTAGGTTTGTTGATGAGATGAATCACTGTTGCATGCTTAAAATAGACTACGACTGAACCAGAAGACAGACAGCTGTTGATAATTGACAGTATGCATGATTTCAACAAAAACCTTTTTAAACAGACCTGATCTGATGAACTAAGATATCTGGTGATCAAATATCTGAGGAACAAAGATATCTGAGGAACAAAGAGGTGGTGTCCCGCTAACAATGTGGGCTTCATTGACAACTGGAATACTTTCTGGGGAAAACCTGGTCTGATCTGGAGAGACGGCATCCATCCTACTTTGGATGGTGCAGCTCTTCTTTCTAGAAACATGGCCATGTCTCTTAACAGCCCTAAAACCTGACATCCAGGGTTGAGGCCAGGACGCAGAGCTGCAGTCTTACAGCTCCTCTGCAGCTTCTTTAGAGCTGTCACTCACCCAAAACCTTCAACATCCTGTAGAGGTTGTGTCTGTACCCAGACCACCTATATTTAAAAAAAACTCAACAAAAGATCTGTCAATAAAAATGTAATAAAAATGGATCCTACCAAATTAATGGATCAAAAAAATCTGACAATTAAAAGCAGACTATTAAATATGAAATCTCTCTGGTCTAAATCTCTGTTAGTAAATGACTTGATAACTGATCATCAGATTGATTTACTGTCTCACAGAGACCTGGCTGCAACAGGAAGAATATGGTAGTATTAATGAAGCAACTCCTCCCAGTCATATTCATTATGATATTCCTAGAGATTCAGGAGGAGCAGGAGGAGGAGGAGGAGCAGGAGTGGCAGCAATCTTCCACTCAAGTTTATCAATTAATCCAAAGCCTAAACTTAGTTGTAAATCATTTGAGAGTCTGACTCTTAGTCTCTCACCCAAACTGGAAAGCAGAGAAACGGATTGTATTGTTGTTGTTTATCTCCCACCTGGTCCTTATTCAGAGTTTCTAACTGAATTCTGACTTTTGATCAGATTTAGTGCTGAGTTCAGATAAAGTGATGATAGTGGGAGACTTTAACGTTCATGTTGACGTGGACAACGACAGCCTCAGTTCTACTTTCAGCTCATTATTAGATTCTATAGGCTTTTATCAGGATGTAAATAAACCCCGTTACCGTGGTAACCACACCCTCCATCTGGTTCTGTCTTATGGGATGGAAACTGAAAATGTAATAGTATTTCCTCAAAACCCTGTTTTGTCGGACCACTTCTTATTAACATCTGAAGTTCCAATAATGGACTACACAGCATGTGGGAATAAATCCCACTACAGTAGATGTCTGTCAGATGATGCCGTGGCCAAGTTTAAGGAAGCAGTTACATGCTTATCCTCTTCGATGCCGTGTGTTAAAGCAGTGGAAGACATCTACGTTGATCTTAGTCCCACACTAGTGGATCATCTGGTAGAAAACACTGCAGTATCTCTGCTACAACTCTAGATGATGTCGCCCCTCTGAAGAAGAGTCATGAACCAGAGGAAGTTGTCTCCATGGTACAACTCAGAACTACGCTCTGCTTGGCAGCGACTAGAAAGATGGAAAGGAAATGGAGTTCCACTAATTTAGAAGAATTTCACCTGCCTGGAAGGAGAGTCTAATATTATATAAGAAAGCTGTTCGTAAGGCCAGGACTTTATATTATTCATCATTAATAGAGGACAACAAGAACAACCCCAGGTTTCTTTTCAGCACTGTAGCAGGCTGACAAAGAGTCCTAGTTCTGTTGAGCCCTCTATTCCTTCAGCTCTCAGCAGTAATGACTTCATTAACTTCTTTACTAATAAAATTCTTACTATCAGGGAGAGAATCGGGCCGACCCTTCCTGACACCATCACTGATGTGATGTTAAGCACAACAGCCCTGAAAGCAACTGTAGATGTATACTTGGAACATTTCTCTCCTGTTGAGCTCTCTGAGTTAACTAGAATTATTTCTTCATCTGGATCCTCTAGCTGTCTGTTAGATCTCATCCCAACTAAACTTTTTAAGGAAGTCTTCCCTTTAATTAATACTTCCATATTAGATCAGATCAACCTATCTATTGTAACCAGCTATGTACCGCAGGCTTTTAAAGTGGCTGTAATTAAACCTTTACTTAAAAAGACGACTCTTGATCAGCTGTTTTAGGAAACTACAGACCAATTTCCAACCTGACGTTTATTTCTAAAATCCTTGAAAAAGTTGTTTCAAATCAACTTTTTGATCATTTCCAAAGGAATGATCTGTTTGAAGATGTTCAGTCTTTAGAGTTCATCACAGCACAGAAACAGCTCTGGTGAAAGTTACTAACGACCTTTTATTAGCCTCAGATAATGGACTCATCTCTGGACTTGTTCTTCTGGACCTCAGTGCTGCTTTTGATACGATTGATCATACGATTTTATTACAGAGATTAGAAGATGTTACGAGGATTAAAGGAACTGCATTAGACTGGTTCAAATCCTACTTAGATAGATTCCAGTTTGTCCATGTCAACAATGAGTCTTCCAGACAAACAAGAGTTAGTTATGGAGTTCCACAAGGCTCAGTGTTCGGCCCAATACTTTTTACTTTGTACATGCTTCCATTAGGAGATGTCATCAGGAAGCACTGCATCAACTTCCATTGTTATGCAGATGACACTCAGCTATATCTTTCTATAAAACCAGATGAAACTAATCAGTTAGTAAAACTTGAAGCCTGTCTAAAAGACATAAAGGCCTGGATGACCAAAAACTTCCTGCTTCTAAATTCAGACAAAACAGAAGTTCTTGTACTTGGTCCTAAACACCTCAGAAACTCTTTCTGTAATCACTTACTTCCTCTGGATGACGTTGTCTTGGCCTCCAGCAAAACTGTGAGGAACCTTGGAATCTTTGATGAGGATTTGTCCTTTAGACACCATATAAAGCAAATCTCCAGAACTGCCTTCTTTCATCTACGTAATATTAATCAAATCAGGAAAATCCTTCCTCAGCGTGACACAGAGAAACTCATTCATGTGTTTGTTACTTCTAGACCAGATTATTGTAATTCCTTTTTGTTAGGATGTCCGAATTACTCATTAAAAACCTGCAGCTGATCCAAAATGCTGCAGCAAGAGTACTGATGGGATTTAACAAGAGAGATCATATTTCTCCAGTTTTGTCTTCTCTTCACTGGCTTCCTGTGAAATCAAGAATATAATTTAAAGTTCTCTTGATGACTTACAAAGCTCTACATGACCAGACTCCATCATATCTTAGAGATCTTATAAAACCATATAATCCTAGCAGAGCACTTCTCTCTCAGTACACTGGTCTACTTGTGGTTCCTAGAGTTTCCAGAAGTAGAATGGGAGGCGGAGCTTCAGTGTTCAGGCTCCTCCCCTGTGGAACCAGCTCCCAGTTTGTGTTGGAGGGGCAGAAACCCTCTCTAGCTTTAAGGTTAGACTCAAAACGTTCCTTTTTGATAAAGCCTATAGTTAGGGCTGGCTCAGGTAGGCCTGAACCAACCCTTAGCTATGCTGTTATAGGCCGAGGCTGCTGGAGGACCTCGTTACATGCTGAGCTTCTTTTCTTTCCTCCTCCTCTTTAACTGACTCATACCTCACCATCTTTTTCTCTCCCATAGTTTCTTATTATTATCTGTTGTCTCCATTCAGTTCCTTCGCTTGCGTAGTTTCTGTTCTTTCTTCTCCAGATGTCCCGTCATGGAGCTGCATGTCTCTGCTCTGTGCTTGTCGTCTCCACCAACAGTTCTTCTCTTCTATCTCTATGCTGTCCTTTTCTCTCTCTGCTCTCCTCTCACCCCAACCGGTCGAGGCAGATGGCCGCCCACCTCTGATCCTGGTTCTGTTAACAGTTGCTCCGCCCACCTCTGATCCTGGTTCTGTTAACAGATGCTCCGCCCACCTCTGATCCTGGTTCTGTTGACAGATGCTCCGCCCACCTCTGATCCTGGTTCTATTGGAGGTTTCTTCCTATTAAAGGGAGTTTTTCTTCACTCTGTTGAAGGTTTTTCTCCCTTAAAGAGTTTTTTCCCTCCTAGCTTATGTGGGAATTGTTGAATTGTTGAATTGTTGAATTGTTGAATTGTTGAATTTAATTGTTGGTTTCTCTGTTTAATGTTGTAAAGTCTTGCTGGAAAGACTTCAATGTGTTAAGTGCCATGAAATAACCTGTGTTGTGATTTGGTGCTATATAAATAAAGTTGAATTGAATTGAATTGAATTGAATTGAATTGAATTGAATTGAATTGAATTGAATTGAATTGAATTGAATTGAATTGAATTGAATTGAATTGAATTGAATTGAATTGAATTGAATTGAATTGAATTGAATTGAGGGGATGATGTCAGAGTGGCACATTGTAGTTTTTAGTTGATCAACAATTTTAGTGAGAGCTTTGAGGGAAACGGGCTCAAAGTGGTCCAACACAGCAGAGGAAGTGGGAGAATTAGTTGGATCAATGTAGTGGGATGTAACACCAGACCTAAGTTTTGAGATTTTATCCTGGAAGAACCTAAGAAAGGTGTCACACTGTGCCGGAGACATACTTACACAGGATCGGGGTTTGATAACAGAGTTACTGGTGTTAAAGAGAATTGTTGGCCTGTGGCAGTGATTTGCACTTAAGTCGGAGAAGTAGCTTGTTTCTAGCTCACTTAACTGCATTCTGATAGTTTGTGAGTGAGTTCCTTAAGATTTCAAGGGACACATGGAGTCTGTCTATCTTCCATTTTCTTTCAGCCCTCCTGCATTTCTGCCTGAGTGCCTGAGTGGCTTCATTTTACCAGGGTTGAGGCTTCAGTTTGGGGCAGTATGACCTCAGGGGGGCGACACTATCCAGAATTACAGAGCAGCTGGAGTTAAATCTTGCTAAAATATCCTCTGGAGAAAAGTACGATTGGGGAGTTGGATTATAATAAATATTAAAAAACTGTTGTGCGGTGCTGGTGGTGATAAAATGAGAGCAGTGAACAGGACAGGGAGTGTCTGAGCCAGCAGTAACAGCTTCAAAGATAACAGGCTTGTGGTCCAAGAACGTTGCTTCACAAATTTCACTGATGCTTACAGAAATACCAGAAGATAAAACAAGGTGCAGTGTATGACCACGTTCATGAGTGGGACCAGAGATTAGCTACACATATGAATATTAAAATCACCAAATATTAAAATACTATCTTATTTTGGGAAGATTTCAGCTAAAATTTCAGAGAACTCCTGGATAAAAACACCATTAGGTCCAGGAGGCTGATAGACCAGAGCGCATAATGCTCAAAGAGTTGAAACTCAAAGAGTCGAAGCTCAATTTGGAGAATGGATCCATTTTAACCTGGTGGCAACAGAGACAGCTCTTAAGGACTGAAGCCCACCACCTCTACCAGTCAGCCTGGGAGAGTTCATGTATCCAGAGTTAGTAGGGACAAACTCTGAGAAGGCACTGGGTTCGTCCTTAAACCAGGTTTCAGTCAAACACAGAACATCCAACTCGTGGGAGTTAAAGAAGTCATTTAAAATGAATGTCTTGTTAGTCAGCGATCTGACATAAGCTAAGGTTATTCTCATATTCAAGCTGTTTCCAGCCGCTTTGGAGGCCCGGCTGAGTGACCGGAGGTTAAACGTTCACTCCACCGTGGTGACGGAGGGAGCGGGGTGGCGGCCTCACTGATGGAACCGGCTGTATGGGAGACTCAGCTGCTGCAGATGGAGGATCGCTGAGCCCATAGAGGGAGCTGCTGGGTCATACAGCTGATGAATGAACATAGAGGAAGAGTGTCAGAGGACAGGGGATCCAGGATCCTGTCTGTCAGGTGGAGAGGATCAGATCTCTGGGTCAGAACTATTGTTGTACAATGATATAATGGTTGTTTTAAACTGAAGAAACACTAACTGGTGATAAATTCATCTCTGACATCCCAGCCTGATGTTTCTCTGATCCATCATTCATCCACACTGAGGAGGTTGGAGGCACCATGCTGCTGCTCCACCTGACAGACCAGCATCAGCACACAGCAAATTCACACCTTTGGAATAAACTCTGAGTTCAAATCAACTCTTTTTGCTTTGATACATGTGAGACATCGGATTCACTGAAGCAGAGTGGAACGAACAATTTTCTAGGAGTTGATTTTTAACACTTTTCAGGAGTTGAACCTTGAACTCTTTGGGAGTTAAAACTCAACTCCCATGAAGAGTACATTCTACTTTAACCTTGAGTTGTTTGAATATGAACTCTTTCACAATGTTAACAGTCAACACTGAAATGTGTGAATTGTTTGACATCCATGGAGTTAAAATTTCATCTCAGGTTTTCTGCAAGACTGACAAGATAACAACATATTCATCACACATTTATTTAATAATTATATGCAGTGATTATATTCAGTGAGCAACAATTCATGCTCCTTGAAATCTTTATATAACAAGTTGCAAACTAACTGATTTATTAGTGACTCCATTAGATATGTTACATTCCTCCCTTGTACACTTGTGGTTTTGAATGATAGCCTCATTTTATTTATCATTATGTCTTCTTTGAAATATTAATAAACAGCATGTTTGAACAAAACTAAATATACTTTCTGCCCATCACTTAGATTTAACTTGGCTGCTTTATTCTCAAAAGTTATGAAGAAATAACTAAAGCATGCTGGGAAATGCTAATACAGCAACAAAGCTGTGTAGTGAACACGGAGTCATGTTGAACGATGCTCCTCAACACCAGAATATTACCAGAGTCTCTGAACACAAGCTTAGACATGGTTGTTAGGTTCAGAACTATAACATAGCGCTGATAGAATAAGAATCAAACCCACAGTCAGACAAACACAAGGCTTGAGTTTTACTTGCAGCAAGGGAAGTCCGTGCAGGGTCTTAGAGTTGTAAGCTCTTCACCTGGCATCAGCCAACTCCAACACAGACTTCCCTCTTTGCTCCTTTTATTGTATTCATGGGGTTATAAAACAGCATGTGATCTCTTTGCATCCTATATGGATATGTCTTCTTTTAACATATGTTTGCTTTTAACGTATGTGTGTGCTAAACTAGATAAGCCAGTTCCTCCTCCCCCGAGGGGCCATATACTTCAAGAGAGGAACTCGTGGAATGTGCATGCAGTATGAGACATTTCATCTAAAGTTTTATGCATAGACTAGCGGAAACTTTACACACATAACAGTAACTTAATTTACACACTGACAATGAGTTACTATTTTTCCTAACAATGGTCAATAAACAACTGTCCTGCTTCCAGATGTTTCATGTCACAGCTCCTCAGCAGCCTTCAGTAGTTCCACTGGACTTGACGGCACACGTGCAGACTGTCTTTATCAAATCCAGCTTCTACTTTGAAGGATTCTGCTTCCTTCAAGCTCTGCCTCTGAGGTCTAGCAGGGTTTTGGGCTGAGGACCAGGACCAGGTGGGAAATTCCCCCCATTTGGACCACTGCTGTTTTTCCATTACACCCCTGGCTGGGAGCCCTCCCCCCCACCCCCCACCGGCCGGCCGGCGCTCTCAGATCCACGTCCTGCCGAGCTGCTGCCTGCTAATAGGAGAGCTGTTACAGCCCGTAATTGACTTCATCAATTAGGAGGCCGACGCCGCACATCTGGAGACGTCTCGGTGTGCGGTGGAGTCTTTGGTTTCTTTCACTCCTCAGTTCCTTTCAGCTCTGCTCAGTTTGTCCAGACAAAAGATTTATTTTGCAACCTTTTGATACGGAAAGAGTTCTGATGTTTTTACCTAAAGACAGAACTAAATCGATGCTGCAGTGCGTGTTGAGAGGACGGCGGATGAGGCTATCGTCCTTCTCTTGTCCTCCTGGCAGCCAGATAAAAGCAGCCGTCCTCCTGGAACGGCCGTCCTGATGAATTACTTCAGACTGTGAGGACGACGCGCAAATAGTTCGACATTCATCTTCAGCACAATATGTGGCACCGCCGTGTTTGTCACCGCCGAACGTCTGGAGGCAACAAAAAGGAACAGCTGCTCTTACACTGTGGATCACTGACATCCAAGATGGCTGCCATGGCTCTGGGAAACAGGAAGGGGGCAGGAGGGCGAGGGGGCGGGGGGGCGTACAGTACAGGAGACAACAGCTGGCTGACAGTCACAAATGAGTAAACAAAGGCTGCACTCACCCATCTATTACACCATAAGAAGGCATTGTTGTTGTTGTTGTCGGCAGAGAACGCAGCGCGGCAGGGAGGTGTGTGTGTGTGTGTGTGTGTGTGTGTGTGTGTGTGTGTGCGTGCGTGCGTGCGTGCGTGCGTGTGTGTGTGTGTGTGTGTCCTTTCCCCTCTCCTCTCCTCTCCTCTCCTCTCCTCTCCTCTCCTCTCCTCTCCTCTCCTCTCCTCTCCTCTCCTCTCCTCTCCTCTCCTCTCCTCTCCTCTCCTCTCCTCTCATGCATTCATTAGCAGGAGGTCTAGATGTGGACTGATGAATCTGTATTCCCGAGCTGGTTTTCCGACTCCGGGATCACAGGAGCTGGCAAATTTGTCCCGGTGACATCGAGACGACATCCTTTGTGGGATGCTGTGGAAAGTGGATTGAGGAAATGCGTTGCAGCGCTCCCAGAGGCACAGCGCTGACAAATAGGTAGATTCTGCATGAGTGCACAGGAGGAGAGGAGAGAGCCGAGGCGAGGAGCATCACGAGAGACAGGAAGTGAAACGAGACAACAGAGAGCAGAAAAGCACAACGCACAGACTTTTCAGAAAGTAGAGTTGGAAACTGAGCGTCCTCTGAGTGAGCGCTGCTTTACTGGAGGAGGTGAGGCAGCTGCTGCCTCAGGCCAGCACCGGGGGAGGCCTCAGCGCCGGCCAGGCCTCCAACCTCCTCCTCCTCAAAGCCATTCGACACAACATCGACCTGCAGCCCGCAGCCAGGATCAATGTGGCCGACTCCAGCTGCACAGGTTGTTAGCTCGGCACTGCTGATGGATCTTCAAACCAACTTCACCTCCATGGAACGAACGATGGCTCAGATAGCTCTGAACCGATGAGTCATCACGATGGAGCGAAGGACCGATACTGGACTTCTACATTCAGCTTTAGTAATGCTTCTGTCCTGTAACAGCTCCACCTGAGAGTCCCTGCTCCATCCAGCCTGTCTCCACAGTCTGCTGGAGGAACTGCTACGTTACTGTAAGAAGAAATAAATAAAGAGAAGCTGTTAAAGACTTTGTGAGATGAAACTTAAAGTCTGCTGACGACGAGCTTCTGACCCAACCTGCCCTAAAAGTGCTGCTTGGTGTTTTTGGAGACGGAGGAAGAAGCTTATTCACATTCAAAGTGCAGCCAGGCTTCAACAAAGCTAATTCTGGACTCAGGAGCTATTTGTTCCACGCTGTCTCAGTTGGACTGTTTTAGCATTCTCCACATTAACGAGCCCATCATAAATCATTGGATATAACAAATGGACTTATCCTCTGCAGATAGTGCGGCTTCTCCCGACGGCCAGAACAAGAAAAGCAAAGGTCAAATGATTAGCCTCGGTATGCCTGCGCGCCTTTAATGATGGTGCCGAACCTTTGTGTTGGGCGCGTGCCTCCTCAGCACATGTAGCGCTTGTTAAATACAGAACAGAGAGATAAATTAATGAAGGCTTCCTCCTGCTGCTTCTTTGGCCTCTGCATAACCTAGGAGTGATGACTGAGCAGAAATATGCTGTAGCACCGAGGTAGAGCACGCTCAGCTCGGACAAAGTCACCGAGCAGCCACACAGCCGCTGCTGCAGCACCGTGGGGCTCTAAGGTCCAACCTGTGTTCAAACACCTGAAAATAATCGGCACACTGTGACAATAAGGATGAAAGTCTGGAGCACGTTTCTTATTGTTAATATACAAAACAACAATTTCCACAGCAACAACAACCATGAATCATATGTTTGAAGTTTTGTTGTTGAATTGTAAAGACTGAACACAGAAACTCAGATGTTTGATTTCCTTCAAAACATCAAAAACTATTCAAAACATTTTTAATAAATGATTATTATCATATCTATGGTAGAATAAGGAGACACCCACACCACAGTCTATTACCATTTATAATACCATTTATCTAATATAGATATAGAGAGAAGTAGCACGCAGCTGTGTAAAATGCAAATAAAAAAAGAATGCAATGATTTGCAAATCTCATAAACCCATATTTAATTATAAAGAGACCAAAGACAACATGGCATGGGTAGCTTGAACATCTGGAAGGAAGCATTAATGCTGAATGATATATTCAGGTTTTGGAGCAACATATGCTGCCATCCAGACAATGTCTCTTTCAGGGAAGGTCTTGTTTATTTCAGCAGAACAACATCCAACCACATTCTGCACGTATTCCAACAGCATGGTTCTCTAGTAGAAGAGTCTGCTGATAAACTGGCCTCCTGCAGTCCAGACCTGTCAATCATTGAAAACATCTGGAGCATCTGTTGAGCAGCTGAAATCTTATAACAGGCATGAATAGGACCACATTTCCCTTTCAAAACTCCAGAAACTGATCTCCTCAGTTCCCCAACGTTTCCAGGGTGTTTGATTTGATTTTTTATTTTATACACTTTATTAATCCCCGAGGGGAAATGTCTTCACTACAGCAGGGGGGCTCTCAGGGGGGAGATGCTGCAGCAGGCTGCCACTAGCGCGGCGCCAGGTAACCTGACCTGAGGTGCATGTTTTTGGATGATGGGAGGAAGCCGGAGAACCCGGAGAGAACCCACGCAAACACAGGGAGAACATGCAAACTCCGCGCAGAAAGGCCCAGGACCGGATTCGAACCTGGAACCTTTTTTGCTGTGAGGTGACAGTGCTAGCCACTGCAGCACCGAGCCGCCCCCTGTGTTGTTAAAAGAAGAGTTGATGCAGGTCAGTAGTGAACATGATCCTGGAACAACTTTATAGAGACGTGTTGCTGACAACAAATTCAAAATAAGCAGATATTTTAGTTAAGATGGCGCCGTGCTAGTGGCAGCCTGTTGCAGCAGCTCCCATGTGCGTTTTAGTTTTAAGACTTTTTCACTTTTTCTCTCTTCTGAGTTGTTTTTGTTTTCTTTAACATTTTGTTAAGCGACAGTCAGACAATGGACCGTAACTTTTTTTCCTCTTTTCTGGTGGCTCTTCTACTTTTTTCCTTCTTCGTAACGGAGAGCTACGCACAGCGGACTGGTGCCTTTGTTTACTCTCGCGATCAGTTGATCGTGCTGAGTAGACCTCTACTGCTGCCCGGAGCGAGGCCTGAAATCCCGGAGGAACTTCGTAGAAGACGTCGGGGTCGCAGAGCTGGAACTAAACTGAAGGTGAAGAGGAGGAAACACAAACCATCGGTACCGGCGATTTTAATTGGGAACGTGAGGTCGTTGGCCAATAAGACGGACGAGCTCGGCGCGCTGGTAAAGACCCAGAGAGAGTACCGGGAGTGCAGCATCATGTGTTTCACCGAGACATGGCTGCACCCACATTTCCCGGACCACAGTGTGGCCGCACCCGGCTTCAGGACCGTTCCCTGCTTCAGGACCGCTCCCGGCTTCAGGACTGTTTCCTGCTTCAGGACCGTACCCTGTTTCAGGACCGTACCCGGCTTCAGGACCGTTCCCTGTTTCAGGGCCGTTCCCTGTTTCAGGACGTATCCGGCTTCAGGACCGTTCCCTGCTTCAGGACCGTAACCGGCTTCAGGACCATTCCCTGCTTCAGGACCGTATCCGGCTTCAGAACCGTTCCCAGTTTCAGGACCGTTCCCTGCTTCAGGACCGTTCCTGGCTTCAGGACTGTTCGGGCAGACAGAGACGTTGTGCAGAGCGGTAAGAAGAAAGGTGGAGGGATTGCAGTCTATGTGAACAAGAGGTGGTGTAATCCCAACCATGTGTGTGAAGGAACGTTTCTGTAGCCCGGACATTGAACTACTAGCCATGGGGATGCGTCCGTATTATTTACCGAGGAAGTTCTCGTCCACCATTGTTATCGCTGTGTACGTTCCTCCATCAGCTGACGTAGAGGCAGCAGTGGACACCATCCACTTCACTGTGTCTAAACTGCTGACTCAGCATCCCGTTGCATTTGTGTTGGTTACTGGAGACTTTAACCAGTCTGGATAAAGTCCTGCCAACTTTGCACCAGTATGTTAACTGCCCCACCCGGAACAATAAAACTCTGGACCTACTGTATGCTAATGCCGTGGATGCATACAGTACTACTGCCCTTCCCCCCCTTGGTAGATCAGATCACAACCTGGTCCTGCTGACTCCCAAGTATGTTCCTCTGGTGCAGAGGCAGCCTGTAACCACCAGGACTGTGAGGAGGTGAACACAAGAGGCTAAAGATGCTCTGCAGGACTGCTTTGAGTCCACGGACTGGGATGTGCTGTGTGGACCACATGGGGAGGACATCAACAGCTAGACGGACTGTATCACAGAATACATCAAATTCTGTGAACACACCACCGTACCATCCTGGACTGGACACTGCTTCCCCAACAACAAGCCGTGGATCACCAGTGACCTGAAGGTGCTTCTTAATCAGAAGAAAGCAGCCTTCAGGTCTGGGGACAGGGAGGCGCTCAGGAGAGTGCAGCGCCACCTGAAGGAGAAGATGAGGGAGTGCAAGGACTCCTACAGGAGGAAGCTGGAGGCAAAACTCCAGCAGAACAACGTGAGGGAGGTGTGGAGAGAGAGACAACCAGGGGGAACCTGTAGAGGAACAACCAGGGGGAACCTGAAGAAGAACAACCAGGGGGAACCTGGAGAGGAACAATCAGGGGGAACCTGGAGAGGAACAACCAGGGGGAACCTGGAGAGGAACAACTAGGGGGAACCTGAAGAGGGCCAATGAGCTAACCTGTTTCTTTAACATGTTCAGTTAGTTAGTCCTGAAGACCTGACGACATCAGCCTCAGGGTCCTGAAGACCTGCGCCGTCCAGCTGGCTGAGGTCCTACAACACCTCTTCAACCTGAGCCTGAAGCAGAAGGAAGTCCCGGTGCTGTGAAAGACGTCCTGCCTGGTTCTAGTCCCTAAGAAGACGACTCCATCTGGCCTCAACGACTGCCGACCGGTTGCCCTCACATCTCATGTGATAAAGGTTCTGGAGAGGCTGGTCTTGGCCCACCTCAGGCCGCTGGTGAAATCTTCTCTGGACCCGCTGAAATTTGCGTACCAGCCTCATGTGGGAGTGGACGACGCCTTCATCCACCTGCTGCAACGAGTTCAGTCTCACCTGGATGGAACCGGTGACTCTGTGAGAATCACTTTCTTTGATTTCTCCAGTGCATTCAACACCATCCAACCACTGCTACTGAGTGAGAAGCTGCGGGTGGTGGGGGTGGACACGTCCACCGTCTCCTGGATCACTGACTACCTGACAGGCAGACCACAGTTTGTCCGTCTGGGCAGTGTGCTGTCTGATACGGTGGTCAGTGGTACTGGAGCTCCTCAGGGAACTGTTCTGTCTTCTTCCTGTTCACCTTCTACACCACTGACTTCCAGAACAACTCAGAGTCAAGACATCTGCAGAAGTTCTCTGATGACTCTGCAGTGGACGGTGTATAAGGGATGGACGGGAGGAGGAGTCGGTGGTCGGTGTATAAGGGATGGACGGGAGGAGGAGTCAGTGGTCGGTGTATAAGGGATGGACGGGAGGAGGAGTCAGTGGACGGTGTATAAGGGATGGACGGGAGGAGGAGTCGGTGGTCGGTGTATAAGGGATGGACGGGAGGAGGAGTACAGGGCAGTAGTGGAGGACTTTGTGGAGTGGGCTGGTAGAAATCACCTCCTTCTGAACGTGGCCAAGACCAGAGAGATGGTGGTCGACTTCAGGAGGAAGACGACGGCTCCACAACCTCTGAGAGTTCTGGGAGAGGAGGTGGACATGGTGGAGGAGTACAAGTACCTGGTGTCTCCATGACAACAGACTGAACTGGAAGACCAACATCAACGCTGTCTACAAGAAGGGGATGAGTCGACTCTTTTTCTTGAGGAAACTTCGATCCTTCAATGTGTGCAGCGAGATGTTGGAGATGTTCTACCATCTGTTGTGGCCAGTGAACTGTACTTCTAGTAGTCTGCTGGGGGGAGAGGTGGTGGGGAGGGGGCAGCATTGGAGCCGGAGACACCAACAGACTTAACAAACTGGTGAAGAAGATCGGCTCCATCATTGGCTGCAAACTGGACAGTCTGGAAAAGGTGGTGGAGAGGAGGACGCTGAACAAACTATTATCCATATTGGATAATCCTGACCACCCTCTCCACCTGCTGCAGGGACAGAGGAGGACGTTCTCCTAAAGACTCCTCCAGCTGCTGTTACGAGGACAGATAAAGGAGATCATCCTCCCACCATCCAGAAACATGCTATACGGTTCATTGGTGGTTCTACAAATGTCCCTCAGGTGTGAATAAGAGCGTGAACGGTCTTTGTTTCCATCTGTCTCGATGTGGCCCTGTGATAGACTGACCACCTGTCGGGTATATATAATGGATGGATGTGTAGAATATGCATTTTTTGTGTGTGTTATAGTCAATATTTTTACCCTGTACATGCTGGTGTAACATAAAAATGTCTCTCTGAGTTATTAATAAAGTATCTATCTATCTATCTATCTATCTATCTATCTATCTATCTATCTATCTATCTATCTATCTATCTATCTATCTATCTATCTATCTATCTATCTATCTATCTATCTATCTATCTATCTCTCTCTCTCTCTCTCTCTCTCTCTCTCTCTCTCTCTCTCTCTCTCTCTCTCTCTCTCTCTCTCTCTCTCTCTCT
>NW_027211257.1:0-29357 GCF_029030835.1 Brachyistius frenatus
ATCCAGAGCTGAAGCTGTTCTGTAGGAGGAACAGACTGGATGCAAATGTTTAGTTGCAAAATTGCTGGACAAGAGGGTCAGGGGAAAGAAAAGGTTCACATACTGTTGACACTGACATATGTAATAATGGATCATTTCCCTCAATGATAACCCTTTATGACCCTTTAACTACTTTTAGGACTTATTTACAAATCTGCTAATGTCATAAGTGATAATTATGAAGAATTATAGAAAATTGTAAGGGGTTCACAAACTTTAAAGCTCCACTGTATCTCAATACAGTATTTTTCTGCACTCAGTGGGTTCTATCTGTTTGGATGTCTGTTTTCTAGGTTGGAGTCTGGTATGTCAGAAGACATTGGGACCATCATGCAGCTTCTTCAGAGGCAGATGCCAATGATCCCACCTTCTTACAGCACTCTGATGTCAACACCTAATGTACCCTCTTCCCCCATCCTGTCCCCCACCTCTGCATCTCCAATTGGCACCCCAACAACCTCCTCCCCCACAGGCAAGTCAGAAGCCACCAACCCCTCACAGCCCTATGAAAAACAAAATCAAGTTCAACTTCAGGCAAACTCCCTCATTTCTGCTTCCCCTGACTTTCATGGTACTGACTTACCCCCTCTCATTCATACCTCACTTATTCAAACTTCTTTATATCAACCATTAATCTCATCCCCCAACTCACCCCTAACCACCTTCACTTCTCCAATGCTTCCTGAAGTCCCCCAGTTTCCCCACTCTGTTCTCCCTCAGACAGGAAGTCATCATGTTCCTTTCTTACATTTTTCATCCCTACTGTCCCCACTGACCACCCTTACTCCCCAGCTCCCAGAGAGGCTTGGACCATACACACAGAGCTCAGCCTCGGTGTCACAGGTATCCTTAAACCTTTTAGTACCATTTAAATGAAATGTATTCAGTTCAACCTGTCGATTTTTTTATTTTATTTTTTATTGTTGTGATTAGAAATGCTTGTTGGCTTTTCTCAAAAAGTGGGATAGAATTTGTCGGTCATGTTTTGTCATAAAACTGGAAATTCACAAAACTTGCAAGCCAAGGAAAAACTCATTTGAGCCAAATATGACTGATGTTGGTTGGTTCAAGCATTTTTATTGTATTTCAATTTACTGGTATTTCAGCTGGCACTTTCTTGTCTGATTTGACTTAGTTTTTATCTTCGGTAATAAATTGGACAAAGTTTTAATTATTGGTGATTTTAACCCCCTCATTGAGGATGCTACCTTTTCCCCTCGGGGATTAATAAAGTGTATAAAATCAAATCAAAAAATCAAATTAAGGTTACATTTTTCGTCTTGATATTACTGACTCTTAACTCTATCCAACATGTTTCTGGGCCCACACACACAGCAAGGATATTCTGGATTTTGCAATTTTTTATTTTTTTGTCAGTGACGACGTGTGTTCTTTTTTAATGTCTCATGCCATTTGGATCTGCTGCCCCATGAACTCACATCTCCAAAGCGCTTCATTACTCAGAGCAGCAGAAAACTTCACAGCTCTGTTTGATCCAGAGCCCCTGAAAAGCTGTGATGATGTGGAGCCCTTGGTCCAATTTTTCAATGAAGTGTGCTCCTCATAGTAAATAGTGGCTACTTTTAAATGTAGTCAGACCTCCTCTGACACATCCTCTCCCTTAATTAATTTATCAATCTGCAGTTTTAGGCGAGCATGCAGGAAAACGGAGTGTTTATGGAAAGCCACCAAGCTAGAAGTCCATCTTAAAGAACATTTAATTGGTTTACATGAAATGATAAGCGATGCCAGGACTGCTTGTTTTGCAAACCTATTGTTTTGTGCTCCTTGCCTGCTCAACAGCATAACCGTTGCCGGTGAGAGGAGGGTGTTGGGTGTGTTCTCCTGAAGTCGATAACAAGCTCCTTTGTTTTTGTCCCGTTGAGGGAGAGATTGTTGTCCCTGCACCACGTGGCCAGTCGGTTCACCTCATTCCTGTAGTTTGCCTCATCGTCGTGTCATCCGCAGACTTTCCGATGTGATTGGTGCTGTCGAGTTGGGGCACAGACGGGAGTTAGCAGGGTGAAGAGGAGCTGAGCACACATCCTCGGGGAGCCCCCGTGCTCAGTGTGATGGTTCATGGCTGCATGACTCGTCTTTCAAAGCACTTCATGATGGTGGAGATTAGTGCAACAGGGTATTATTCATTAAAGCACGTGGGGACGACAGCCTGGTTCAGAGACGTGTTGAAGATGTCTGTCAGGACATCCGTGAGCTCCTCTGCACATTCTTTCAGCACATGACCAGGTATGTTGTCAGGACCAGCTGCCTTGCGAGTGTTCAGCTTGGAGAGTGTGCTCTTCACGCTGGCTTCACACAGCCTGGTCGTCGGGGGGTGGCCTTCTGTGCAGGAATGTTGTTTTGTGCATCAAAATGTGCAAAGAAGTGTTGAGGTTGTTGAGCAGAGAGATGTCCCTGTCTCAGTATTTGTAGCCTGTGATGGTCTTGATGTCCTGCCACAGGCTACGTGTGTCTTTGCTGTCTCTGAAATGGCAGATCATCTTTTTTGTGGATTGATGTTTGGCTTTCCTGATTCCACGGGACAGGTTGGCCCTTGCTGTTCTCAGACCGACTGCCTTCCCGGCTCTGACGGAGGCGTTCCCTCATCAGCTTGTGAACCTCCCTGTCAGCCTTGGTTTCTGGTTAGCCCAGGTGGTGATGGTTTTCATGTGAATCACACCATTGATGCATTTGGTGATGTAAGCAGTAATAGTCTTTGGGCCTGAATGACTAAGATCTCAAATAAAGGAACTAAATTTGTGTTACTTCCAAAAGTTTGCACTTTTATTTTGCACCCGTTTTGCAGGTGATTTACTGAGTAACTGCTTCATTGAAATCAGGTGCAAATCTCTGTATTTAAATGAGGGTTTGTGAGTTAAAGTGATTCCAGCAATGGAAAAGAGAGCGACCGCAAAAGGAAAAGGAAATCTGATCCCATTGAAATATAAAAATAACAAGAACAAAACGCTTTACAGGAGATCATCAGCGAGAAAGTCAATGTGGGAAAAACAAAAAGGAGAAAAAAATTCTTCATAATAAAATGTGGTTAAATAAAAGAGGAGGACGGTGGATGAGATCTTCTAACAAACAGAGATCAGCAGGTCCAGATCTTTCTGTGATGAGCAGCTGATGTTTCATTGAGTTCCTGGAGGTCTCGTGAACCTGATGAAGCTACCTGTGAATTCTGCAGGACTCATTCAGGATGTGACAGCTCACCTGAATAACAGGACTGGAGGGAGATCCAAGCAGAGATACGCTGGAACCACCCAGAGGCAGCAAAATGCTGAGTCGGAAGAAGTTCTGACTTTGCTGGTATTTCGTGGCTCCTCTTTGTTGTTGGCTGTCAATCATCTTTCAGTTCATTCAATAACTCAGAAATATCATCTCACAAACGATATGTCTGAATAATTTCTCCCTCTGACATCAGAAATGTTTAACGGGTGTAAAACCTCGTTCTCTACATATTCTCTGGTTTCCTGCGTCTCCTTCACAATAAGAGCAGCCGTGTCTCCTTCACAATAAGAGCAGCCGTCTCTCCTGATGTTCATCTGATTAAAACCTTCAGTCGTACTAAAATACACAACAATCACTTCTCCTGTTTCTACTTCCAGGTTCAGTAAATATCGTTGCAGGTGATAAATTGTTCTATTTGCATGTTTCCTCTCAGTATTTTACTCCTTCAGGTAGAAACGTCCAATATTACATAAGATGGAGGAAAACACACAGAACGTGTGTTAAACTGCACATTTAGAAGATGAAATCCTCGCTGCACGTCGTCAGTAGATCTGATGGACATTGTTTTGTGGGTGATGTGGAGTTTGAACCTGATTTTACACATGCAGACCTTCAGTAAATCAAACCCTCTGTGTATACCTGGATGTTTGTGTGGTTGTTGTAGGTCTCCACCAGTTTATCCATGTCCCAGTCTGGTGTCAAAGCAGCGTTGAAGTGCAGCAGTACCATTTTCTGGCCAACCCAGACCTGTTTCTGAGCTGGTCTGGTGACTTTAACCCTTGGTCTGGATGCTGCTTTTAGCATAACAGTGATGTGGTCAGAGAGACCGAGGTGCAGGAGGGCTGGATACTCGTATGCTCCTTTAAGGTTGTGTAGACCAGGTCCAGTGGATTATTTCCCTTGTTGGAAAATCAACATGCTGGTATATTGCGTGGTTGAAATCCCCGGCGAGAATGAGAAGTCCGTCTGGGTGAGCTGTCAGTTGTTCACTGATGGCCTGATACAATTCACTGAGTGCCTCATTCCTGTCCTTGTTGATGGGTGTGTGGGGGAGTGTGGGGAGCGTGATGTACACCGCGACCACCAGAATAGCTGTGAATTCCCTCGGCAGGTAGAACGGGCGGCATTTTACAAACATAAACTCTGCCAGCGGTGACCAGTGTCTGCAGACAACTACAGCATCCCGACACCAAGCGTCGTTGTTGAAAAGGCCAGGCTCACTTGGACTATTCCGCCACACCCCCTCAGAGTGGTACGTTCCATTGCTCAGGTGTGAGCCTGTATACCTGTACAGGGCAGCTCTCCTCTGCCACAATATGCTAGAGGTGGTAGTCGTGAATGTGTTACAGCGTTTGAAGACTTCATGTGTGCGTCCGTTGAACTGTAAGTAAGATGACTGCAGATACACCGTTACGGTCACTCTCACGGTAGTAGTCCTTAATCACATTGTTTGTTGTAGCCTGTAATGCCGAGTGCTAGCGCGATGTAGCATCCATTCATTCTGCACGTGGCTTAATTAACACTGCCTGCTTTCTTCAGTGCTCTGCTGAGATCTTGTTTAGTTAATCACTGATGTATGATATGTGTTCCTGAGTCTCATCGTTTCAAGTATCCTGGCTGTGTTTTTGTTCCTTGAATCGATGTGGACACTTTGTGTTAGTTATGCCACATGGTGTCGAGTTACCATTAACTTATTCTTAAGTTACATTATTCTTACGTTGTGTGTTCTTCTTCTGTTTCAGAACCACACACACACACACACACACACACGAATGTGAACAAACCCCCTCCGTTCTGTATGACTAACTAAGTTGAATAAAAGTTCTTTCACTGGACCCTGTGGACTTGGTAGTGATTTGACCAGTCATTTCAGTGGTGGGCTGTGATTTCCAGAACCCCAGTTTATTAGAGGCCACAGTCAGCCAATCTCTTTGTTTCAGTTGTTAACGGAGACACAGACTCCGAGGCTTCGTCCGCCCGCTGGCATGTCAGCCGGTCAAGGTCAACAGCGAAGTCCAGGATGTTGTCGTCCAGCCGTGTCTCAGTGGACACATGAACACTGCACTCTCTCATATCCCGCTGAGCAGACCTCAAAATGCGTACGTGATCCATGTTGTTGTTAAAGGAGCGTAGATTTGCGAGGAGAATGTTTGGGATAGCTGCTAGTCTAGCCCGGATACCTCCTCACTTTCCATTCTTCTGCTTCCTCTCACACCGCTTACGGCGCCTACTCTTCGGGTCGGGAGTAGTAGTCGCAGCTGGTGGTGGACGGGCGAAGTAGTGTCAGCAGTTGGGGGTGTGTTGGTATGGGGAGTGGGATGTAAACCCGACGCTAACAAAATAACCAGAATCCTATCACACCAGGTAAATGCAAGGAAACGGAGAGATAGAGGGACAAAAACAATAGGAGGGCTGTTACAACAGAAACGGCCCTTCTCAGTTACAAATTACAAACGTGTTTCCAAAACAAGTCAAATGTGTCAAATGTTAATACAAATCCAGTGCAATGATTTGCAAATCATGTAAACACACATTTAACTGCAAACAGACCAGAGACAACATATCAAATGGGGAAACTGGGAAATGTTGTTGTTTTTTGAAAAAATGTCAGTAACATGTCTCTATAAAGTTGTTCCAGGATCATGTTCACCACCGAGCTGCATTACCTCTTCTTTTAACAACACTCTGGAAACATTGGGGAAATGAGGAGACCAGTTTCTGGAGTTTTGAAAGTGAAATGTGGTCCCATTCTTGCCTAATAGAGGATTTCAGCTGTTCAACAGTTCAGGGTCTCCTTTGTTGTATTGTTCATGTCCTGATGCTCCAGATGTTTTCAATGATTGACAGGTCTGCACTGCAGGAGGCCAGTTTATCAGCGGACTCTTCTACTAGAGAACCATGCTGTTGGAATACGTGCAGAATGTGGTTGGACGTTGTTCTGCTGAAATAAACAAGACCTTCCCTGAAAGAGACGTTGTCTGGATGGCAGCATATGTTGCTCCAAAACCTGAATATCTCATTCAGCATTAATGCTTCCTTCCAGATGTTCAAGCTACCCATGCCGTGTGCACTAATGCACCCTGTACCATCACAGATGCTGGCTTTAGAACTGAGCTGATAACAAGCTGGATGGTCCCTCTCCTCTTTAACCTGGAGGATGCAGCGTCCATGATTTCCAAACAGAATCTCAGATTGTGATCCATCAGACCTCAGGACAGTTGTCCACTTCACCTCAGTCCATCTTCAATGATCTCGGTCCAGAGAAGGCGGCGGTGTTTCTGGATCATGTTTCTATCTGGTTTCTTCTTTGGAGAGTTTTAACATCATTTGTGGACACAGCGGTGAACTGTGTTCACAGACGATGGTTTTCACAAGTGTTCCTGAGCCCATGCAGTGATTTCCACTCCAGAATAGTGTGTTTTTAATGCAGTGCTGCCTGAGGGCCCGAAGATCACCACCATCCAATATTGGTTTCCAGCCTTGTCCCTTGTGTTCATTGATTTCTCCAGATTCTCTGAATCTTTTAATGATATTATGAACCGTAGACGATGAAATCCACTAATTCTTTGTAGTTTTACATTGAGGAACATTATTCTTAGATTGTTGCATTATTTTCCCACACAGTCTTTCACAGAGTGGTGAACCTCTCCCCATCTTCACTGCTGAGACTCTGCCTCTCTGAAATCATCTTTTTTTTTTATATCCAATCATGTTCCTGATCTGTTGCCATGGTGACTTGATTAGTTGTGAGATGTTCCACCAGGTTTTTTTTTTTTTTTTGTATCTTTACATAACTTTACCAGTTTTTTATTGATCCTGTCCCAACTTTTTAGAGGCGTATTGCTGCCGTCAAATTCAAAATCATCAGATATTTTTATAAAACAATAACATTTCTGAGTTTCAGCATTTGTTGTCTTTGGTCTATTTTCAATTAAATATGGTTTTATGTAACTTGCAAATCATTGCATTCTGTTTTTATTGACAATTTACACTCCCAACTTTTTTGGAAACAGGTTTATACATTATTATGGCTGCAGAAGATGAGAAGTGCTCATTTCTAGTCATACTTGACCTTAGCTAAGCTTTTGATACCATCTATTATTGCATTTTATTAAATAGGCTAAACCAACTTATAGGTATTTGAGGGTATGCCCTGGATTGGTTTACTTCTTATCTTGCTGATAGGAGTTTCCGTGGTTTAGTACATTTCTGATTCAGCACCTTTGTCTTGCAGTGTCCCAAAGGGTTCTGTTCTAGGTTCTATGCTGTTCTTCTTATATTGGCTGCCTAGTGAACAGATTATTACTCTGGCATCTCCTATCATTTTTATACCTATTAAAATACAGCTCTATTGCTCTTTTCAACCTGATCGAAGCAAGACTGTTTGGAGACTATTGAGATTTAGATGACTGACAACTACTTTCAGTTAAATACAGATAAAACCACAGCTCTTGTAAACGCTCGTCAATATGTTATTCTAAACATGAAGTAGTATTTGGGCCTGTGCCCACAAAAAGCTTCAAAACTTAGGTCTGATTTTTGACCAATTCCTCTCTTTTCATAATCATTTCAGCCAGTTAATACGCTCGTGTTTTTTCCAGTTCAGGAAACTTTGCGTAATTACGAAAAGTGGTGACCAAGGTGGAGAGGACTATCCATGCTTTTATTTAATATCATTTAGAATATTGCAGTTATCTTTTAGCTGTTTGATTCAAACCCTCCCTGAATGGTGTCCAAACTGTCCAAAATGCAGTTGCTCAACTTTTAACTGGACAAAATAAGAGATTACATCTCACTCCTCTTCTGTCCTCACTTCATTGGCTTCCAATCAAGTTACGCATTCAGTTTAAAATACTGGTGCTAACTTTCAGAGCTCTGCATGGTCAAACAACACAGTGTTTTACTCTTGTCCTTTTTCCTCATACACTCAACTGTGTCTTCAGGTTTGCTGATCAAAAATGACTGGTTGTCCCTCGAAACCCGACGTGACCAAACTTTTCACAATGTCGTACCTAATTTGTAGCATGTTCTCCTCCCATCACTGGAATCTCTCCATTCCTGTGACATTTTTAAGAGACAGTTGAAAGCGTTTTTATTTAGACAGGCTTTTTGATCAGCTTGTTTATAAAGCTTCTCCATTTTATGGATTACTTTTTACTGGCTTTTTCTCCACTAGTGTTCAAGCGTTTGAGCATTTGTACTCCTGGCTGTGTCCTCTTTCGTTGCTGCTGTGTTTTTTAACTGTTGAACATCATGCTGTTGGTGGGCATATGGTGTTTTATTGATGTGAAGCATAATGTGATATTATATCTGTGAAAGGTTATATACAAATAATTTACTAAGTGTTTAGGAGTGGGGACAAGGACCAGTTTAAAATGTGTAAATACACGTTTAGCGAGGAGGTAAGCGATGCTGAATGACTGTATTCTGTGAAAATTGAACAGCAGTTGTCAGAAAACAACTGTCTGGAAAGGCCTCAGAAATATCACCAGCCCATCTGTGTCCGCTCCATTCTCGTGAATGATAATCTAAAGCTTAATTCAAAACTTAATTCAATTTTAGTTTAGTTCTTTAGCTTAAAATCATAACTGAAGTAATCTTAGGACACCTCACATAGTAGGGTTGAGATGTTACAACGTTCTAGAGAAAAACCCAATAATTCTCACGAGCAATTACCTGGTGACAGGGCACTCTTGTACACACAGCGAACACTCCTTGCATCAAAACCAATTAAGATCTAGTTTACAGCAGAAAAACTCCACATTAAGTAAACTCGTACAGTGCCCGTTGAAAATAGTCTGTTTGGCTGTATGATTCCTGGCTTGCCGTATGCTGCTGTTAGCAAAGAATGGAATTATGGATGTTAAGCTGCACCTACTGCTTCACAGAGCTGGGCTGCCATTCAGCAGCTTCCATTTTATGATCCCCCAACTGCAGCACCCATCCATCCATTATCTACACCCGCTTTATCCTGAACAGGGTCACGGGGGGGGCGGAGCCTATCCCAGCTCACTTTGGGCGAAAGTAGGGTTCACCTGGACAGATCACCAGTCCATCACAGGGCCAACACGTAGAGACAGATGGAAACAAAGACCATTCACACTTTCATTCACACCTAAGGGACATTTGTAGAACCACCAATTAAACTGAGGTTCATGTTTTTGGATGGTGGGAGGAAGCCAACTGCAGCACATTTGACATAATTATTTTATCAAATATTTCAGCAATTATAGTATTGATATAACATGCCTGTTTCCTATATTATTAATAGTGTCTCACACTTTGGGTTATACAGGTTTTTGGTCCTCTTCTCACTTTACCTTGATTTCTAGGAACCATATGTATTTTTCAAGTGTCTTCAATAGCTTTACAGACTCTATTGAGGTATAAATGACTCCATGTTGACACTCGTTATTTTCTCCCTCTTCGACTCCAGTATGAGAAGAACATCTAAAGAAAGGAAAACCCAGGGTTCTGTCCACGACAAACTTTTTGACCTTACTGTATGTCTCTCCATGTTTATATCCAGAGTTTAATCACACAATCAGAAGGTGGCCTGCCGAGTCTCTCAGCTGCTCAACGCAACACAGAAGCAGAATTAAGCCAATCAGAGCAGCACAGGAGCCAACAACAGTCGGCAATGGCGGGAGACTTGGCATCATCGTTGGACAGCAACTAGCTGATTCAGCAGTATCCTCCAGACTAGTGAGATGTTCCACCAGGTCTTTTTTTTTAGTATTACACAATGTTTCCAGTCTTTTGTTGACCCTGTCCCAGCTTTTTTGAAACATGTTCCTTTCATCAAACTCATAATGAGCATATCTTTTTCATAAAACCATAAAAATGTTGGTCTGTTTTCAATGAAACGGGTTTGTCAGGGCTGGACTGGCCATCGGGCCCACCGGGCACTTTTCCGGTGGGCAGACGCACTTTTGGGGTGATACAATTTAATCTACAGGCTAATTGAAACATATAAATTAAAAATAATGTGTGGCCAACGACCGGACAATAAAGTCGGGGCTGGGGACCATTGGTTTATTTTCTTTACCCACACTGGGCCGGCCCAATCACATCTCTGACAAGACCACAGCCCTCCCCCTCTGTCCTGTTTCTCATGAAGGTGTCGCAAAATGAATCAAAATAACCGATAAGTTTACTGCCAAGGCTTCAGGAGCTTTAACATCAGCTGCAGCACCAGAGACAGAGGAAACAGGAGGAGAGAGACTTGGAGGATGACGAGGTCCACCCATCCAAGGGCCGATTTTTTTTTTTTTTCCAGTCCAGCCCTGGTTTATGTGAATTTGATGGAAATCATTGTATTCTGTTTTCATTTACATTTTCCACAGCATCCCAACTCTTTCAGAACAGGGTTGTACTTTCAGCACGACACAAGGAGTTGGGTCTGAGTTGCTGACTTGGTCGTTCAACAGATCAATGTATAGATTTCTGGCTTTAACATGGTGATGAATCATAAAAATGAGCAATATCCACAATATAACATCGTAACAAAATGATGGCGATTCAAACCCCAATAACAATGGGACCTGGTTTATGAGCCAATATATCATATATCTCAATGTAACACTTATAAAACTTGTCTTTGCTCAGAGAAAGGAGCCTCTTACTTGATGTCACTTTGAATAAGCGATGTGCGCCTCCGTTGGAATTTCTGCTTGAGCTCGGTTATGGAAACAGCCATAATGCTGGTCAGCCAGCGGGTTAACAGCAGCCCACCGCAGATTGGACTTGAAAGGGAGTAGTTGCCTGTGTGGCAGCGGTTATTTTTCCCTTTTTGTGAAGAAATGGTAACCCATGTCTTCCTTTGGTGGGTATGGAGGCCTGGCTTCTGCCTCATTTCCTCTTGGTTCCTCAGTAGACTTACTGGTCCTTTGAGTGTAAGGACTGTGGCCTGGGTTTAGGAAAAAAACTAAAGTTTCAATGTTTGTGGCATATCTACTTGCAGCTGCGAGAGTCACAGAAAAGAGAGGAGAGGAATTTCCCAGTGTTCTCAGTCATGTCTGGGTTTCTCTTTCAGGTGTGAAACACAAAGGCTGATGGTGTTCTAGCTGTGTTGTCACCATAGGCCTCTCCTTAGTTTATTGTGTGGTGGTGCACCAACACAGTGGAGCAAAGAGATATCAACTTTTTTTTTTCTCAGAGCCTGGCTGAACTTTTTCCATTAGTGAGGTTTATCTGGTGAAATGAACATCTATCAGAGTAGTGGTGTAAACATTCTTTTATTTCCCATTTGAACTTTTATTCAAGCAGGAGTGTTTCATTAGAGTAATGCTCTCTTTTTCAGGAAGGAGTTTTTGACACTTTAATAGTTACACATTTGAAAGTGACGTTGCCTTGGACAACCAGCATGATCTAATGAGGTAGCTGAGCAGCTCTATTGGAGCACCTCAGAGTGAAAGGCATCTCTCTGGTCGTAATAAGAGCTTTTCTCTTGTCCACACACGTTTATCCTGCCATTGATTTGGATTGACCAATGATCTTTGATGATCAATGAGTTTTCTAATCACCTTACCATTGATCTTATTCAGTAGAGTTGAAGAGAAGCTTTCTTTCATACTCACAAGGATAATCAACATACACCTACAAATACAATTCAAAGTATACTGCACATAGTTGGAAGCTCTCGTGCAAACTGGAAGAGTAATAGGAAATAAAGTAAGAAAAAAAACATACCAAACAATCAGCTGCTGTAGCTGCACTAAGTAATATTATTAGTATATATTATTAGTAGTAGTATTGATGTTTTGTTATGTATAATGTATGAGTTTCATATACTAACATATATCTGTAAATGTTGCTCAGTACCTGACATGTTATCGTCACTGTCTTTTGGTTTTCAGTTTCTATCACCTTGTTGTGATCATAGATAGATAGATAGACATACTTTATTGATCTATCTAGATAGATAGATCTATGGTCTACCCCCTCCCCCCTCACACCACCCCATGTGTTCTGCCTGGTGGATTCACTGGCTTTCTTAACATTATTATACAAATTATAACCTTTTCATCATCATCTTCAAATGAAATTAAAATGGATATCACAGTGAAGCTGCGTTTTGTTTCATGCAGTCGACTGCAGAAAGCTTTTCAACTGTCAGTACTTGTTCTTCTACTTTAGTTTATTCTGCACGTTGGCTGATCGCCACTATTTTAAAATCCTTCTGAGTGGTTTTACTTCAGAGACGTTTCTGTTCCCGAGCTACAAAAACATGACACACTGTGTGCGCGTGTGTGTGTGTGTGTGTGTGTGTGTGTGTGTGTGTGTGTGTGTGTGTGTGTGTTTTCGTGTGTGTGTGTACGATGTGTGTGTGTGTGTGTGTGTGTGTCCGTGTGCAGTTTGATGTAAAGCTGACTGCTGGAGGAGTTGATGGTGACGGCAGATACGCCCACACACACACACACACACACAGACACACACACACACACACACACACACACACACACACACACACACACACACACACACACACACAACACACACACACACACACACACACACACACACACACACACACACACACACACACACACACACACACACACACACAGTTTACTGGAACTAAAGCATCTGTGTAAATTACGTTCACTGTTCGCTTGTCTCTCTTCATTCATAATAAATGTGTTATTGCTTGTTTCAACAACTCTGATAATGTGATAAAGTGTAGTGCACAACGTTTGCCACCAGAGGTCAGTGATGATATAGGCAGTAGGTGGACAGATTGTTGGTTCTGTGCAAGTCATCAGCATTTCATCTTCTTCAAAGTTTTTATTGTTTCCACATACATCATCTCGTATTGTATTTTTTGTTGTGATGTTTGAAAGACATGAGCACACACAGGATCCTGACATAAAGTGCAACCACTCTGAAGAACATCCCATAATGCTCCACATGGTCAAACCCTGATTTTACTACAAAGGTGGTTTAACTTTGTGTCTTTCTTGTTAAAAACCATAAAGAAACCTCAACATGAGGATGTCTGTTTTTTTTTCCCAACTCTCACCGGAGTTTCCAGCACTGTGTCTCAGGTTTTTACCATTTTTCCATCAGTTTGTTTCCAGACGTTGTTCAGCGTCCTGCCAGCATGTGTTTTCTGTGTGTTTGTGTACTGGAAGTGTTATTAAATCTATTCAATTCAATTCAATTCAACTTTATTTATATAGCACCAAATCACAACACAGGTTATTTCATGGCACTTAACACATTAAAGTCTTTACAGCAGAACTTTACAATATTATACAGAGAAACCAACAATTCAACAATTCCCACATAAGCTAGGAGGGAAAAACTCCTCTTTAAAGGGAGAAAAACCTCCAACAGAGGGAAGAAAAACTCCTTTTAACAGGAAGAAACCTCCGACAGAACCAGGATCAGAGGTGGGCGGAGCATCTGTTAACAGAACCAGGATCAGAGGTGGGCGGAGCATCTGCCTTGACCAGTTGGGGTGAGAGGAGAGCAGAGAGAGAAAAGGACAGCATAGAGATAGAAGAGAAGAACTGTTGGTGGAGACGACAATCACAGAGCAGAGACATGCAGCTCCATGACGGGACATCTGGAAAAGAAAGAACAGAAACTATACGAGCGAAGGAACTGAATGGAGACAACAGATAATAATAAGAAACTATGGGAGAGAAGAAGATGGTGAGGTATGAGTCAGTTAAAGAGTAGGAGGAAAGAAAAGAAGCTCAGCATGTAACGAGGTCCCCCTGCAGCCTCGGCCTATAACAGCATAACTAAGGGTTGGTTCAGGTCTACCTGAGCCAGCCCTAACTATAGGCTTTATCAAAAAGGAACGTTTTGAGTCTAATCTTAAAGCTAGAGAGGGTTTCTGCCCCTCCAACACAAACTGGGAGCTGGTTCCACAGGGGAGGAGCCTGAAAACTGAAGCTCCGCCTCCCATTCTACTTCTGGAAACTCTAGGAACCACAAGTAGACCAGCGTACTGAGAGAGAAGTGCTCTGCTAGGATTATATGGTTCTATAAGATCTCTAAGATATGATGGAGCCTGGTCATGTAGAGCTTTGTAAGTCATCAAGAGAATTTTAAATTCTATTCTTGATTTCACAGGAAGCCAGTGAAGAGAAGCTAAAACTGGAGAAATATGATCTCTCTTGATAAATCCTGTCAGTACTCTTGCTGCAGCATTTTGGATCAGCTGCAAGGTTTTTAATGAGTAATTTGGACATCCTAACAGCAAGGAATTACAATAATCTAGTCTAGAAGTAACAAACGCATAAATGAGTTTTTCTGCATCACGCTGAGGAAGGATTTTCCTGATTTTATGAATATTACGTAGATGAAAGAAGGCAGTTCTGGAGATTTGCTTTATATGGTGTCTAAAGGACAAATCCTCATCAAAGATGACTCCAAGGTTCCTCACAGTTTTGCTGGAGGCCAAGACAACATCATCTAGAGTAACTAAGTGATTACAGAAAGAGTTTCTGAGGTGTTTAGGACCAAGTACAAGAACTTCTGTTTTGTCTGAATTTAGAAGCAGGAAGTTTTTGGTCATCCAGCCTTTTATGTCTTTTAGACAGGCTTCAAGTTTTACTAACTGATTAGTTTCATCTGGTTTTATAGAAAGATACAGCTGAGTGTCATCTGCATAACAATGGAAGTTGATGCAGTGCTTCCTGATGACATCTCCTCATGGAAGCATGTACAAAGTAAAAAGTATTGGGCCTAACACTGAGCCTTGTGGAACTCCATAACTAGGTAGGTAGGTAGGTAGGTAGGTATATACTTTATTAATCCCCGAGGGGAAATTTTTTCGCCACAACAGCATACATACAGGAGCAATAATAGAAACAATAGAATAAAATAATAATAGAATAGAATAATATAATAGAAAAGCAATAAAATAAAAAATATAAATATAAAATATAAAATGCACAGTACATACAGTATATATACAGTACATTAAATATCTATATATATTATATACAACAAACCAATAAACACAGTCAACATATATATATATATATATATATATACATACGGTACAGTATATATCTATATATATAATATACATATAATATACAAGCAAGAAACCAAGAAACACAGTCAACAGTGTTATTGTACTGTGATGGATTTTGCCAGAGGTGAGTTATTGTAAAGTCTTATGGCAGTGGGCAGGAATGATCTCCTGTATCTGTCCTTGTGACAGCGGAGCTGGAGGAATCTTTTAGAGAAAGTGCTCCGCTGTCCCTGCAGCAGGTGGTTGAGAGGGTGGACAGGATTATCCAAGATGGACAATAGTTTGATCAGCGTCCTCCTCTCCACCACCTTTTCCAGACTATCTAGTTTGTAGCCGATGATGGAGCCGGCCTTCTTAACCAGCTTGTTGAGTTTGTTGGTGTCGCCGGCTCCAATGCTGCTCCCCCAGCAGACCCCAGCGAAGTACAAAGCACTGGCCACAACAGATGGTAGAACATCTCCAACATCTCGCTGCACACATTGAAGGATCGAAGTTTCCTCAGAAAAAAGAGTCGACTCATCACCTTCTTGTAGACAGCATTGATGTTGGTCTTCCATTTCAGTCTGTTGTCGATGGACACACCCAGGTACTTGTACTCCTCAACCATGTCCACCTCCTCTCCCAGAACTCTCAGCGGTTGTGGAGCCGTCGCCTTCCTCCTGAAGTCGACCACCATCTCTCTGGTCTTGGCCACGTTCAGGAGCAGGTGATTCCTTCCCGCCCACTCCACAAAGTCCTCCACTACTGCCCTGTACTCATCCTCCCGTCCGTCCCTTATACATCCGACCACTGCAGAGTCATCAGAGAACTTCTGCAGATGTCTTGACTCTGAGTTGTACTGGAAGTCAGTGGTGTATAAGGTGAACAGAAAGGGAGACAGAACAGTTCCCTGAGGAGCTCCAGTACCACTGACCACCGTATCAGACAGCACACTGCCCAGACGGACAAACTGTGGTCTGCCTGTCAGGTAGTCAGTGATCCAGGAGACGGTGGACGTGTCCACCCCCACCACCCGCAGCTTCTCACTGAGCAGCAGTGGTTGGATGGTGTTGAATGCACTGGAGAAATCAAAGAAAGTGATTCTCACAGAGTCATCGGTTCCATCCAGGTGAGACTGAGCTCGTTGCAGCAGGTAGATGATGGCGTCGTCCACTCACACATGAGGCTGGTACGCAAATTGCAGAGGGTCCAGAGAAGATTTCACCAGCGGCCTGAGGTGGGCCAAGACCAGCCTCTCCAGCACCTTCATCACATGAGATGTGAGGGCAACCGGTCGGTAGTCGTTAAGGCCAGATGGAGTCTTCTTCTTGGGGACAGGAACCAGGCAGGACGTCTTCCACAGCACCGGGACCTCCTCCTGCTTCAGGCTCAGGTTGAAGAGGTGTTGTAGGACCTCAGCCAGCTGGACGGCGCAGGTCTTCAGGACCCCGGGGCTGATGCCGTCAGGTCCCGCAGCCTTGCGCTGGTGGAGTCTCTCCAGCTGTCTCCTAACCTGGCCAGTCGTCACAGAGAGGGGGGTGAGGGGTGAGGGGGGATGGATGGAGGAAGAGCCCTGTGAGATTGAGAGCTCTACGCAGTTCACCAGGGGGCGCAGAGGGGAGAGGGGGGGAGGCAGCAGAGGTGTTTTGGAGGTGTGAGGTGTGGAGGAGACAGATGAGGGCGGTGAACTAAACCTGTTGAAGAAACAGTTTAGTTCATTTGACCTCTCCAGGTTCCCCCTGGTTGTCTCTCTCTCCCCTTGAACCCAGTAATCTCCTTCATACCGGTCCACACCTCCCTCACGTTGTTCTGCTGGAGTTTGGCCTCCAGCTTCCTCCTGTAGGAGTCCTTGCACTCCCTCATCTTCTCCTTCAGGTGGCGCTGCACTCTCCTGAGCTCCTCCCTGTCCCCAGACCTGAAGGCTGCTTTCTTCTGATTAAGAAGAACTTTCAGGTCACTGGTGATCCATGGTTTATTGTTGTCAAACTAACTGTTGTCTCTAAAAAATTAGAGAAAGACGGCGAGATGCAAAAGTCTGTTCCACACCCATTGACATCAGTGATATCAGGCGGGATCTGTGTGTGAAGATGAATAACCATTGCCTTTATTCTCATTGTAGTGAGGACAGAACCTGTCAGAGACCAACTTCATGTTAATATGGATCTTATTTCAAGGTAAATTATTTCATGGTATAGTCATTCATCATGAAATATACTGTATTCATATGTTGGTGTTAAATACATTCCAATGTGAGGCTGATTTCAAGATGTTAAACTTTTGACAGCAAGGAAGATGGGATAAACTACATAAACTACATGGCCAAAGTGGTTTCAAGCCACTTTGGGTGGACAATTTCACAGGAAACACGCTGTTTAAAAAACAGCCTTATCTCAGCGACAGAAGCTCAAATACAGCATAAAATTAAATTACAGTGCCACGGTTTAAACTAAGTGTTTAGGAACAAATTTCTTCATCAGTACTATGGCAAATGGGATAAACTATGCCAGCACCTAGTGCCACAGCTTAAACTAAGTGTTTACAAACAAGTTTCCTACTCAGCAAATGGGATACACTACATGGCCAAAGTGGTTTCAAATCACTTTGTTTGGACAATTTCACAGGAAGCACAATGTTTCAAAAACAGCCTTATCTATGTCAAATGGGATAAACTACATGGCCAAAGTGGTTTCAAGCCACTTTCTGTCTGCAATTTCACAGAAAACAGCATTTCAAGGCTCTCTTTCTCAGGCCTAATGTAAAACTGCATGACAGTGCCACGGCTTAAACTAAGTGTTTACGAACAAAGTTCTTCATCAGTGCTATGGAAAATGGGATAAACTACATGGCCAAAGTGGTTTCAAGCCACTTTGGGTGGACAATTTCACAGGAAACACGCTGTTTAAAAAACAGCCTTATCTCAGCGACAGAAGCATTTACAGCATAAAATTGAATTACAGTGCCACGGTTTAAACTAAGTGTTTACGAACAAATTTCTTCATCAGTACTATGGCAAATGGGATAAACTACATGGCCAAATTGGTATCAAGTCACTTTGTGTGGACAATTTCACAGGAAACACGCTGTTTAAAAAACAGCCTTATCTCAGCGACAGAAGCTCAAATACAGCATAAAACTGCATTACAGAGCCACGGTTTAAACTAAGTGTTTACGAACAAATTTCTTCATCAGTACTATGGCAAATGGGATAAACTACATGGCCAAAGTGCTTTCAAGCCACTTTGTGTGGACAGCTTCACAGGAAACACAATGTTTCAATAACAGCTTTGCAATATTAAAGCGATTTGTTTGTGAGATGATTGGCAAAACCAGTGATTCATGGGAACACCTCTGTCACTTAAAGCTTGAATTTCCATCAATATTTAGAAGTATTCAACATCATAACATCATTATAAATTGTTGAGTTTCTGAAATATACCAGACTGGGAGTGAACAGGAATACCACTGCAGGTTCTTTGTCTGTCCATGGTGGTTATTTCACCCCCATGACTGTGTCTTCTATTTTGGGCTCAGATCAGTTATTGAAATTCTTGAAATTTCCACTGATAGTGTGAACGGTAAACAGGCTCTAACAGTCTCTCTGTGCAACGGGGTCATGCAAGGTATCAAAAAAGGTCTATTAATATCCATCCCAACCAGAATATTAATAAAGTGTACACATGCTTAATACCAACAAGATGAGAGAAAAGGACAGCATAGAGATCCAAAACATGAACTGTTGGTGGGGCCGACAATCACACAGCAGAGACATGCAGCTCCATGGCCGGGGATATCTGCAAAAGAAAGAACAGAAACTGTGCGAGCGAGGGAACTGTATGGAGAGGGAACAGACAAAGAGGAAATACTATGGGAGAGAAGAAACATGAAGTTAATGAGCTGTAATGGTGAGATATGAGTGTATAGAGAGTGAAAGACTGAGAGGAAAGAAGCTCAGTGCATCACATAAGGTCCCCCAGCAGCCTAAGCCTATACAGCATAACTAAGGGATGGTTCAGGGCCACCTGAGCCAGCCGTAACTATAAGCTTTATCAAAGATGGAGCCTGGTCATGAAGACCTTTGTAAATCAGCAGGAGAATTTTAAATTATATTCTGAATTTAACAGGAAGCCAGTGAAGAGAAGCTAAAACAGGAGAAATATGATCTCTCTTGCAAAATCCCGTCGGCAGTCTTGCTGCAGCAGTTAGCTAACATCTTAACAACAAGGGGTGACAATAATCCAGCCTGGAAGTAACAAATGCATGAATTAGCTTTTCTGCATCATACTGAAGAAGGATTTTCCTGATTTTATTAATATTACATAGATAAAAGAAGGCAGTCCTGGAGACTTCCTTTATATGGTAGCTAAAGGACAAATCCTCATCAAAGATGACTCCAAGGTTCTTCACAGTGGTGCTGGAGGCCAAGACAACGTCATCCAGAGTAATGAAGTGATTAAAGAAAGAGTTCTCTGAGGTGTTTAGGATAAGTTGTACAATAACTTAATTTTTTTTCTCTGAATTTGGAAGCAGGAAATTGTTGGTCATCCAAACCTTTGTCTTTTAGGCATTGTTAAAGTTTTACTAACTGATTAGTTTTGGTCTGGTTTTATAGAAAGATATAGCTGCATGTTGTCTGCATAATAATGGAAGTTTATGCAATGTTTCCTGATGACATCTCCTAATGGAAGCATGTACAAACTGAAAAGTATTGGGCCTAACACTGAGCTTTGTGGAACTCCATAACCAAAGTGTAATTTGTCTGGAAAAGTTGTTGTTGACATGAACAAACTGAAATAAATCTGATAAGTATGATTTGAATCAGTCTAATGCAGTTCCTTTGATCTTCGTAACGTCTTCCAATCTCTGTAATAAAATTGTGTGATCAATCATATAAAAAGCAGCACTGAGATCCAGAAGAACAAGTACAGAGTCAAGTCCGTTGTCTGGCGCTATTAGAAGATTGTTTGTAACTTTCAACAGTGCTGTTTCTGTCAGGATCCATGTCTAACCCTGTGTGTTAACCTTTTGTTCCCCCGATCTCCTCTCCTGATTTGTTCTGTCATTCCCCTGTTTGTTGTTGTTTGCCATGCACTTTGTGTTTTGGTCTGTGTCCTCCTCTGTCCGCCTCCAGACACCTCCCATGGCCACGCCCCTGATCAGCCTGCACAGCTGCAGACAATCCAGCTGATTGCCACCTGCCAGTATTTCAGCCCTGGTCCTGCAGTCCTGGGTTGTCGGTCCATACTATCTGCTGCGTCTACTTGCCGGCAACCTGTCAGTGTACCTGTCTACCTGACATCTACGTAATACTAATAAAATCAGGAAAATCCTTCCTCAGCATGACGCAGAAAAACTCATTCATGCATTTGTTACTTCTAGACTAGATTATTGTAATTCCTTGTTGTTAGGATGTCCAAATTACTCATTAAAAACCTTCCAGCTGACCCAAAATGCTGCAGCAAGAGTACTGACGGGATTTATCAAGAGAGATGCTAAAGAGATTTCTCCAGTTTTAGCTTCTCTTCACTGGCTTCCTGTGAAATCAAGAATAGAATTTAAAATTCTCTTGATGACTTACAAAGCTCTACATGACCAGGCTCCATCATATCTTAGAGATCTTATAGAACCATATAATCCTAGCAGAGCACTTCTCTCTCAGTACGCTGGTCTACTTGTGGTTCCTAGAGTTTCCAGAAGTAGAATGGGAGGCGGAGCTTCAGTTTTCAGGCTCCTCCCCTGTGGAACCAGCTCCCAGTTTGTGTTGGAGGGTCAGAAACCCTCTCTAGCTTTAAGATTAGACTCAAAACGTTCCTTCTTGATAAAGCCTATAGTTAGGGCTGGCTCAGGTAGACCTGAACCAACCCTTAGTTATGCTGTTATAGGCCGAGGCTGCTGGAGGACCTCGTTACATGCTGAGCTTCTTTTCTTTCCTCCTACTCTTTAACTGACTCATACCTCACCATCTTCTTCTCTCCCATAGCTTTTTCTTATTGTCTGTTGTCTCCATTCAGTTCCTTCACTCGTGTAGTTTCTCTTCTTTCTTTTGCAGATGTCCCGTCATGGAGCTGCATGTCTCAGCCCTGCGCTTGTCGTCTCCAACAGTTCTTCTCTTTTCTCTCTCTGCTCTCCTCTCACCCCAACCGGTCGAGGCAGATGGCCGCCCACCTCTGAGTCTGGTTCTGTCGGAGGTTTCTTCCTGTTAAAGGGAGTTTTTCTTCCCTCTGTTGGAGGTTTTTCTCCCTTAAAGAGGAGTTTTTTCCCTCCTAGCTTATATGGGAATTGTTGAATTGTTGGGTTTCTCTGTATAATATTATAAAGTCTTGCTGTAAGGACTTTAATGTGTTAAGTGCCATGAAATAACCTATGTTGTGATTTGGCGCTAAAGTTGAATTGAATTGAATTGAATTGAATTGAATTGAATTGAATTGAATTGAATTGAATTGAATTGAATTGAATTGAATTGAATTGAATTGAATTGAATTGTCCCCTTGTCTTGTCCCCTTGTCTTGCCTTGGACTTACCTGATGCCCTGCGGAGATCCCTGGAGATTCCACCGTTAACTCTCACCTGCTGTCCTGTGTAGTACCACGGATGTCACCAGTCAGTTCTGGCCTGTAAATCCTGCTTCATCCATCGTCACTGATGTTGGGCCTGCTGCTCCCAGAGTCCTGCCTCTGGTTCTTCCATGTCTGTCTCACGACTGCTCCACCAGCCTTTTCGGACTAACCTGCTCCTCCCAGAGTCCCGTCTCTGGTTCATCCCCATGAAAATCAAGTCTGTTCTGTGCCTGAACTCGATTCTGTGTCTGCATGTGGGTCCTATCCAGTTCTACCTCATAACAGTTTCTGCGCTATGATGTACTCTAAAGCCTGACTGAAAATCTTCAAACAGACTATTCCTCTGTAAATTATCACAAAGTTTATTTGCAACTTTTTCAAGGATCTTAGAAATAAACGTCAGGTTGTAAATTGGTCTGTAGTTTCCTAAAACCGCTAGATCAAGAGTAGGCTTTTTAGTAAAGGTTTAATTACAGCCACTTTAAAAGCCTGTGGTACATAACCGGTTGAAAGAGATAGATTGATCTGATCTGATCTAATCCATCCATTATCTATACCCACTTTATCCTGAACAGGGTCACGGGGGGGGCTGGAGCCTATGCCAGATCACTTTTGGGCGAAGGCAGGGTACACCCTGGACAGGTTGCCAGTCTATCACAGGGCAATCTGATTAAATATGGAAGTATTAATTAAAGGCAAGCCTGTGTCTGGGCAGAAGGGAGGGACCACCCAGCTTTTTATCAACGCACAGTTTAAAAGCCAATGTCCGTGACGGTATAGGGATGCATTAGTGCACATGGAATGGGTAGCTTGTGCATCAGGAAAGGTGGCATTATCGCTAAACGCTACACAGGTTTTGGAGCAGGACATGCTGATGCTGTTGATTGCACAGCAACTATTTTTTTTAACTTAAAAAGCATTAACATTTGCTAGGTACTAGTTTTTTTTTTGTCAAACCAAAGATAGGAAGGCCTTGCTTATTTCAGGAAGGCAATGCCAAACCACATTAAGCATATATTACAGCAGCATGGCTCCGTAGTAAGAAGTGTCTGGGTGCTAAACTGGTCTGCCTGCATTCCAGACCTGTCACCGATTGAAAACATTTGGTGCATCATAAAAGAAAAAATGTGACAAAGGCGTGCCCAAACTGTTGAGCAGTGGACATACTATATCAGACAACAATGGCACATTTCGCTTTCAAAACTCCAGGAACAGGTCTCCTCAGTTCCCAAATGTGTTGATAAAAGAAGAGTTGGGGCAATAGCGTGGTAAACATGCCCCTCTCCTGACTTTTATGAAAAGTCTTGCTCGCATCAAATTCAAAATTAGCATTTATGTTGATTTATGAATATTAATTGTTATGTTTGCATTATTACACAGGTAAAATTACTGATTTAATGCAGGAACTGCATATTGGACAATGGTAACAGCCAATGAGAAGTGCTAATATTGACATGTGATGTTCTGTTTATGTCAAAGGGCATGTCTGAATAAAGGTCAGGCACAGCAAGAGTTCCAGTTGAATTGATGCCCAATGTGTTTTGATTCCTCCGTCATGTTTTCGGTCTAGCACTGGGTATGCATGCCAGAATCAATGAGCAATTCACCTCTGTTAACAATAAAAAAAATGTAAAACCATAATATTTTTTAGTTTCAACATTTTTATGTTTTCTTTAATGTATTTTCAATTTCGTATGGGTTTACATGATTTGTAAATCATCAAAATATGTTTCTGTTTTCATATTACTCTGTTCCAAACTTTTCTTGGAAGTGGGGTGCCCTCACTTTTTATTTTGATTACAGAATGCTTTTAAATGGGTTGGTCACCATTTTCTGGTCGAGCATAATGATCTCAGATTTGTATGTGCAGTTTCTCTTCCTAGATGTAAACTTTTTAGGTGTGTTTCATCTCACAGACCAATAAAGACACCAATAAAGACTGCTCCCTCCTACCAGACTGGAGACACTGCACACCTCTCCAGGAGATTCTGTCCAAGAAAATCACTAAGAGAAGTGGTGATGAGGCCTAACTGTGGTGTAGCCCAATGACTTAAAAACAAAGAGGAGCTATTTCTCAGTTACACAAGGGTGGGATAGTTTGTGCCACTGGCCCCAGTACCCTACATTTGCACCATGGGACATCCCAGTGGAAACAGCTCTAATGTCTACAAAAAAATATATCCAAGTACATGTCCAAACTGTCTTGACCCCTGTTCACTGTTTCATTTGATTTTTTTTTAATTTTATACACTTTATTAATCCCCGAGGGGAAATGTCTTCACTACAGCAGGGGGGCTCTCAGGGGGGAGCTGCTGCAGCAGGCTGCCACTAGCGCGGCGCCAGGTAACCTGACCTGAGGTGCATGTTTTTGGATGATGGGAGGAAGCTGGAGAACCCGGAGAGAACCCACGCAAGCACAGGGAGAACATGCAAACTCCGCACAGAAAGGCCCAGGACCGGATTCGAACCCCGAACCTTTTTTGCTGTGAGGTGACAGTGCTAACCACTGCACCACCACTGCACCACCGTGCCGCCTTCTATCTTACAACTGGAGTATATATTTTCAACCCCTTTTAGAAACATGAGAAACATTACTCTGCCAGTCTCCATATGCCGTACAAAATGGTGGAAGCAAGCCAAAGAAAAGATTTCAACAGCATAGTTTTTAGAACACCTGTTTAGAGCTAACTTTTTGACAATCTTATGTATTTACATATACTCTGGCCCTTCCCTCCCCCACACACAATATCTGCTGAACAAAATACAGTGAAGTATAGTGAAGTGAAGTATATTAGCATTTTCATTTGATATTTTATATGACTAAATTCTCAATATAGCTCAATAATAACAATAATATAGTAACTGAAAAATACCAATTTATACTAATCTTGTTACCCTCTGCCTCTTTGCTCCTCCTCTGGGGCAATAAATGGAATCTGGTTTCCATCCATGATCAGTCCTCACATGGAAAAATAATTTAGCATTGGAGTTGACAGGAAAAAGTGTGGCAGAATTAGAGATAGGGAGGCCATGCTCGAGTGAGTCACAGACGAGTTATGCTGGAAAAGGTTCCTGGCACTGCTCCCGAAAAAACACATTATTTGGACATGAGAGGTAGAGATAAACAAGCAATGGGGACAGCCAACCATCATCAGAGCCAGAGAGCCCTGTCATGATGAAAACGATAGCGATTACAAGTATGTGTTTGTTTGCGCGCGCATGTGTGTGTGGTGTTCTTGGCCTTGTAAGGCAGGGTTATCTGGGGTTATATATTCGATCCCTCACTGACCTGCAGGTCCAGCAGCTGGTTCCTCTTCACCTGGCCTCTGTAAGTCTGCACAACTGTTTTTTATTCTGCTTTTCTATTGTCAAAGCTAAAAGTAAACAGGTTAAACTATGATCCCACCTGATAGTGGAAACATATCTAACACAGGTGTGACATATTTAAAGTTACAAGATGTTGCCAGATCTTGTTAAAGGGTAGATATATTTTGACATTTGTTACTAACCAGGTTTAATAGATTATCCTCAAACAACATACCTGTTATTAACACAATAATGTTGAGTGTGTGTGTGAGATAGATAACTCAGGCATTTAACAGTCTGACCCAAGAATATTGAAATCAGATTTTCTCTGCTCACTGCAGTGAGATCACTGAGTTATACTCTGAAGCCTGAGCTCATCTTTCATCCTTTGTTAAACCCTCTGGTAAATAGTAATTTCTTACAGTTTTCATAACAATTTATGAAGACTAGTATAATATGGCTATATATGTCTTCTCATTAATACAAATAAGTCCTATGCAGTGTTGGGAAGATTGCTTTTTAAATGTAATAGGTTACAGTTAACCAGTTATCCTGTTAAAAATGTAATTTAGTAACTATTTTATTTACTTTTTACTTTACTTTTTTACTTAAACCTGGTAATGAAGCTGAACTGTTCTTAAACAATAAATGTAAACTTGGCAGTGTAAACCTCACAACAGTACTCAACAAAGATTACTGTTAAACTTGTATTAAAAGTTCCTCAATATAACTGAATTTGGATTGGCTGTTTTGATTTTAATGCACAACCACCAAAACAAATCAAGTATGTAGATCATAACTGACTTCAGTGAACAATACGTTTTCTATAACCTCAAACCACGTCTACATTCAGGTCAACTCCATTCTGAGTGATGACAGAACTATCAACAGGGCTTGGTATATTGAAAAGTAATTGTAATTTAATTTTTTTTTTAAAATCAGTAAGTGATTACAATTTAAATTTTTGTAATTTAACTATGAAAATTTATTATATGTAACTAGTTCCTCCCCAACCATGCTTTTTTGTATGTTTAGACAAAGATGTAGCAGTTCAATTTCCAAACGCAAAGAAGGTAATGAAATAAATAAATTAAATGAAAGAGGCATCAGATACAGACAGAGTAAAGCTTTAATCATCTCTGTGTATGTACATCAGTGCAGCCATGGGGGACGCAGAGATGTCTGTGTATGGGGTAGCTGCCCCGTACCTGAGAAAGTCAGACAGGGAGCGCATGGAGGCCTCCACACGTCCCTTTGACATTAAGAAGGAATGCTTTGTCTCGGATCCAGTGGAGGAGTTTGTGAAGGCAACAATCACCAGCCGAGATGGAGATAAGGTCACTGTAGACACGCTGAATGGGAAGGTCAGTGGTTCCATTTTATGTTATACATTAAGTTTTTTGTTAGAATTATCAACACCACATTTGGTGTTCTTACCAGTTGCAATGATATAATTACTATCAACCTAAAGCCTAACATTAACATATCAGCATACAAAATGTGTACGTGCAGTGCTGAAATAATGCAAATACAATAATAGCCAAAAGTACAAGGCTATGGACAGTTTGTAAATTGGTAGTTATGTCCAACTCCCAAAGATCTATGTGAATGAATTCATTTCAAATGAAAAGACAATTATTTGGGTCAAATAAATGTAACTTCTACCTTGCAAACTCCAGTCAGCAGGGTCAAATACCAAGGCACAGGAATAATGTAGTCCCTGTCTCAGAGCAAGTGTTAATCTGAGTGTAAATCTATGTGTGATTAAAGTGAGTGTGAATACATATTCAAATAGGAGCCTGTGTACTTCTGTAATTAAAGTGTCTCCACTCACAACACTAGGCAGTTGAGTGATGAAATTATTTGCTGTCATCTGCAATAACAATGTGCTGCATGATTTGTAATGCCAGACAAGCAATGGTGATGATAAGAGGGTAGCACAAGCAGGTAACAAACAACAACAGAAACTAAATGTCTGGTTTATTCATATAAAACAATACTTCATGATACAATTAATGACTGTTACATATCCCTGTAAGAATACTGTATTTAATTTCCTTGCCTCCAGACTGTGACTGTCAAACAGTCTGACGTTCTGCAACAGAATCCTCCAAAGTTTGACAAGATTGAAGATATGGCCATGCTGACCTTCCTCCATGAACCAGCTGTGCTGTTTAACCTTAAAGAACGTTATGCAGCATGGATGATCTATGTGAGTAGCCTGTAAGCCAGTAAAAAAATAAACTCAACTGTGACTCTCTCCAGGCGTAAGTTTCTAAAAACCCAAACTCTGTTGAATAAGCCTTGTGGTGAATATATGCATGTGAATTTTTGTGTGACCTGAAATTGTCAACACATCAAAACATAGCGTTCCTTACTTATAAATGGCAAATGACTGGTGCCATCATGTAAATGATTGTCTTTGTGTTTTCAGACCTACTCTGGGCTGTTCTGTGTGACTGTCAACCCCTACAAGGGGCTGCCAGTCTACAACCAAGAGGTGGTTGTTGCCTATAGAGGAAAGAAGAGGAGTGAAGCGCCTCCTCATATCTTCTCCATCTCTGACAATGCCTACCAGTACCTACTGGCAGGTACAGACTGATAGATATATATTAGATAGATTAGATGTAGATATGGCTGAAGATAGATCTCGTTTTGGACAAGTTTTGAGACATACTAACAAAGTTGTTCTTTCAAAAAACTTGCTTTTTGGCAGACCGTGAAAACCAATCCATCCTGATCACGTATGTAAAACATTATACTTGAAAAGTATCTATGACACCACATGTTCTAAAATAAAATTGTACATTTGTAATGTTATGCCACAGATCTGTATTGATTTGTGACTTTGCAATTACAGTGGAGAATCTGGTGCAGGAAAGACTGTCAATACAAAGCGAGTTATCCAGTACTTTGCAAGTATTGCAGCTGGAGGCATTAAAAAAGACCCCAATGCCAAGGACAAGGTAAATAATAAGCTCTGTCAAATGTGAGTGGGTAGAATGGGATAAAAATCTTCTCTGTCCAAGCTTAAGAATTCCAAAATCACCAGAAATGGCTTCAGCTCTTTTCCTTATTTCCCTTTTCAGTGGCAACAGTGTTACTCAATTCATCAAAGTATAAAAAAAACCCTTTCAAAATCTGAAACTGTTACATGATAACACCAATGTCTGCAGAAAGTTTATTTGTTTATCGTAACATATAAATTACATATTATGTAAATTTATTTATTTTTATTGATAAAATATACTCAAAAGAAGGAAATATTCCTGAACAGTTTAAGACTTATTTTAAAATATATTCACAGGTTCACTCTTACTCTACCCGTAAAATCTCAGATCTTCATCTGCCTAAATTTCTCACCTGCAAAGGACAATTTTCAATTCAATATAAGGGTACCACATTATGGAATGGCCACTCCCATCTGACAAAAAGCTGTTCTTCTACTAAATGCTTGAAAGGGTGCTTAAAAAAACATTTAACATATGCATATACACGCCATACTAATATTTTTGCTTTTATATTGACTTTATTGATTTTGCTGTGATTGTTGTAGCGTATATTTTGTTATTATTTGTTTACATTATCTTATGTAGCAATATTATTTCTCCATGTAAACTTTGTATTTTCTATAACTGTAAACTTTTAACATTATCGGGTGGAGGATTCAAATAAGCACACTGGTTTTTTTTGCCTCTTCCTGCACTGCACTGAACTTTTTCATTTTGTAAAATGTTGCTTTTAATTTGTGTAAAATAAATCAAATCAAAATGTAATGTTCCTTTGTGACAGGGCACCTTGGAAGATCAAATCATTCAGGCTAACCCTGCTCTTGAAGCCTTTGGTAATGCCAAGACCATCAGGAATGACAACTCATCCAGATTTGTGAGTGTCTATTATTTGTATGTTTAGTCCCAAAAAAATTATAGTCAGTAGCAGGTGCAGTAATCATGGTATCTTTATAAATACAAACTTTATCCTTTCAGGGTAAATTCATCCGAATTCATTTTGATACCAGAGGAAAACTAGCCTCTGCTGATATTGAAACATGTAAGCACAAACAAACTTTTTGTACTTACATTATTCATGTTTTATAACACAGGACAACCCGGTATCACGTCAAAGCGTGTAAATACACCTGTCAGTCAACAACACAAGTGTTACGTTTTGGCTCGCCTAGGCATGAAAAGAAAGGAGCCTTAGGTTTAGCCAACAAAAACTATGTGGTTAGCTTTAGAAAAAACTACTCG